>NC_081546.1:15641170-15702032 GCF_901000735.1 Corylus avellana
AGCGTCCACTCTTAGTGGACGCTATTGGTCATCAAATTTATTTTTTTAATTTTTTTTTAATTCTTCTACGTACTCTTTAGGGTCGACTTTTGTCGACCCTAATGCCTAACTATTAGGGTCGACTCTCAAAGTCGACCCTATTGAGCTTTTTTTTTCTTTTTTTATTTTTTTTCCATCTTTCAGCGTCCACTTAAGTGGACGCTATTGGTTAAGTATTAGGGTTATATTGTTGACCCTAAAAGTTTTTTTTTCGCCGCTTAAATTTTTCCCGCCCCTAGGATAATTCCCGCGCGTATATTAGGGTCGACTTATTAGCGTCCACTGTAAAGTGGACGCTAATAGTCAACTTTTCGACCCATTATTAGCGTCTACTTCGAGGTGGACGCTAATACGGAACTATTAGGGGCGACTTTCAAAGTCGCCCCTAATAGTTGAGTATTAGGGGCGACTTTTGAGTCGCCCCTGATGAGTATCTTTCTTGTAGTGATGGTTAATTAGTGTTTAGGGTTTAGAGTTTTGTAAGAATAAACATCTTGTAATTTATAATTCTTTTATGGTAGATTGATTTTCATTTTTATGTATTGTTCAACAAAAATGGTCAACAAGTTTGGTGAGCATGATAGTGGCTAATTTTTTTTTTTTTTTAGCTAGAATGGAGCTAGCCAAATGATGGGGCTACTTTTTTGCTGAATTTTTGCTACAAGCTAGGCTAGCCAAAATAACAAGTGGTTAACGCAATGAGAATGCTTTTATTGTATATGCCAAAATCTATCGGATGGGGATCATCTTTATTTCAAGTCAAATTGAGAGGCTAGGGTCTTTTTTTGAAGGAATTATTTCTTCATTGAAGCAAAATGCTCTGCACAATGCAAAAGATATAATTTGGAGTCTTCACAACTCAAACATTATCTATGACATACACAATATATAGCCTCTCGGGTTATAATAAGATAACATTTATGAAAAGTCATCATCTCGACCAGTTTCAGATCTACAGCAAATTCTGGTGAATCACGTCTCCATCCACTGCCAGGTCCTTGATTCCCAAACTTTTTCTTTTTCTTTTTTATTTTTTTTATTTTATTTTTATCTCCACTACTAGCAGTGCTTTATCAATCACAATCCCCTTCAATGTCTTTACCATAGAGACAATTCTTCTATATGCTTAATAACTCTTTCATCATCAGTCTATGATTTACTTCCAAAAAAAGAACCATAAGAAAACAAAAGACAGACCGAAAACCAATTCCGTTATTCTTAAGGATTCGTGAAAACAAAATCTAAGAAAACAAATAAAACTTCACCCCATAGATCGCTACTAAAAGCAGATTTAAAGAAAATACATTCTTATTCAAAAACAACGAAAATACAATAACAAAAACCTAACACACCCTCACGCGTTCCACGTGCTACTGCCGGCCAGCCACACGCCGCTAAAAATTACCCTGAGGACCATGCATTGACACACACGCTCCAATCGATCTATGATGGAGGCGGGAAAAGTGAGGGGGAAGGGGGGAAAGAGAAAGGGGGTGGGGAGGAGGGATTCGTACGTAACTCCCTTATCCCACTCTACTATGCCAGAGGCTAGGGTCTATTTCGTAGTCCAAGTTTTTCTTTGACGTATCTAACAGTTAATTTTAAATGACGTAGCAATATCATATTGAAATGAAATAGAAATGATCTATTTCATTGTTAAGATTTTGTTTTAGAGGATAGTTTAATATTTAAAATCTATCATGTCTATAGGAATAGAACAAAATAATCATCACTAATTTTGAGTAAGGTATCTATTTTATATGTTACAATATGATATATCTACGAGTGATGACTATGGAAGTTTATTGATTATTGAAAATGTAAGGAGGGAGAGAGGAAGAAACACTGAGAAATATATATTAGGGACTATATTTTTCCTTTGATGCATTTCATTTCATTGATGGTTTATTTATATAAGTGATTTACTAGCTATTATATTGTAGCCATTGCTTTGTTTCCTTTTGTTGCCTTGTTTCCTTTCCCTGCAAATATCAAATACATTAAAAAGTAACGGCAAGACTAGTAAAAATGAAACACATTGCCAGACAGAACCTCCAACGATTTTTTATTTTTATTTTTTTTCTACACCCATCACTTCTCACTTTTATTTTTCTTGAGCTACAAAATTGTACGTATTGCAGCAATTTGCCACCCTTGGGCAGCTAGAGTCTTTGCAGAACCTCTATATTGTTGGGTTTGATGAAGTTGTTACAGTGGGTCGTGAATTTTTTGGTAGCTGTTCTTCTTCATCTAAGCCATTTGGTGCCCTCAAAGTTCTTAGGTTTGAGAATATGAAGAAGTGGGGGGAATGGAATTATTTTGGTGACGAAAATGAGGGTGTAAGTTTTCCTCAACTTGGAGAGCTTTATATTATAAACTGCCATAAACTAACCGGAGGGTTGCCTATCCATCTTCCTTCTTTAGCCATACTTGGTAATACTAATTGTCAGCAATTGGTGGCTCCACTCCCAAGGACTCCTGCTATACGTAATTTGTGGTTGTATGATTGTAATGGGGTTTTGTTAAATGAATGGCCACCTGGAAATTCTGGAATGCAGAAGCTCCAAATTGAAGGATTTGATGCACTAGAGTTCCTACCCAAGGGAATGATAGACTCCAATGGCAGTCTTCAAGAGTTGGTGATCAGAAGATGTTCCTCACTTGTGTCCCTTCCTAAAGATGGTCTTCCATCTACATTAAAAACCCTTGTGATTGATTATTGTAAGAAGTTAGAGCTCCCAACAAACCTGGACTATTCATCCCTGCGAAAACTGTCGTTGTGGAATTGTGATTCTGTGAAGTCCTTTTCATTAGATTTATTCCCAAATCTTGATCACATCGGAATCGCTTCGTGTAGCAACCCGGTTTGGGCTTTGTTCTTAATTATTTATTTATTTTTTCAGAACTTATTTTTAACAATAAATAATCACTTAATTAATACTTTAACAATGATAGTATGATACGCCTAAGCTACAAGTTACAAGTGAGGACATTATTCTTGGTTAATATAAAGATATTTTGATATAAAAGGCTTTTTATTTGCCAATATATATTGACCATATTATGTAGATCTTCCACAATTATGGCCATTTAGTGTTTTTTTGTTTCCGCATGGGTTCTGGTATTTATTTTATCAATTGAAAAGGCATATGGCTTATGTACTTGAGTTCTTTAATTAAATGTATTTTTGTTTCAAATTCGATCAATAAGGATGTGAGGAACTTTGGGTTTATGTATTTTAATCATAAAAAATAATTAAAAAAAAAAGGCAAAAATCTTCTGGTGGGTTGAAAGTCATTTATTTAAGTTAAGATTTTACTGTTAAATTGGATGAAAACTGATGCAGCCTGACTTGGTACAATGCAAAGAAAACATCAACAAGAAGAACGGATAAATAATTCTAGACATTGAGTCTATCAAAGATCTAAGAATTTTTTTCAAAACTATAGAGTCTATCTATGGTTTGAAGGAAAATAGAAACAAAGCTCAACTCTGGGACTTCTTATTGCATAAAACTCAAATAATATCAAAAACTACTTCTCACAAATTAGGTCCCGGGTGAGTCCCATCAAGTCCCGGCAAGGTCCCGAGTGGTGTCCCGGGCGGGTCCTAGTCAAGTCCCAGGCCGGTCCTGGGCAGGTCCAGGTTAAATCCCGGGCGAGTCTCGGACAGGTCCCAGGCGAGTCTCGACGCGGCTCCTGGTCAAGTCCCGGGCGGGTCTCGGTCAAGTCCAGATGGAGTCCTGGGCGAGTCTTGGCATGGTAAGTCGGTTTGAGAATGATATGCTTAAAGTCAGAAAATGATTTACGGTTTTCAAAACCTAAAACATTTTCCGAAAATTAAAAAAGAGTTTTTGGTAAAAGGAAAAATATTTTTCGTTGACTATTATTTTACATCGCACTAAACACTGTAAAATGCAAAAATTATTTTCTGGAAACCACGAAAGAAACCAAACCTTAATTTATCAATTTGGATTCCATCAACTTAATTTATTAATTAATTCGGCTCATCCATCAAGATGATTACTAAATATGTGAAAATATATACAATATTGCAGACCTGACCTTTCATATGTACGTGAAAATGCATTCGATCTAAATGAGATTCTTATAAATTTTTCTTTAAAATTAACCATATCTTCCCATAAAAACTGCAGCCTTTCTCGTCATTTTTCGACAAATTAACGACAAAATTGTCATCCAACAAATCTTTAAAAGCAGACAATACACACTTGTAACACGTTTCATTACATAACTTTTAATTAATGTATTATATGCTTACCAAAACCGTATTTTGTGGCTTTTTTCTTCCCATCTTTTGCCAATCTGTACGTGTATCATGTGGAATGCGATTGAGCTAAATTTTTCTACAGTCAGTAACTACGGCTTAATTCTCCTACAGCCAATAATTTCAATTTTGATTGCTCTAGTTTTCGAAAATCATGATGAGATTCTCAGAACCCTTAGGGAAGGCTTAGAGCGCGCGTGATGGCATGTCTGTAGGAGTTGAAGGGTCTAGTTGAGTGTGTGTCCAGATCGGCCGATCATAAACCTAGCGTCTAGAAAAGAGTCAGTAGCAGTAACCAGGGGGAGACAAATACTTGTTTATATGACTAAGGGAAAATTTCAGTAATTACTATATATATCCACGATCTTTCATTAACTACTTTTGTAATTATACTCTTAAACTTTTACAAATTGTAAATTTAATTAAAATTACCATCTTTCAGAAGTTTGTAATGTCAACTCGATCTCCCGTTTAAAATTCATAGTATTTTTGTAATTTTTTAAACATATTATGAATACTTTGAAATTTTCACTTTTCAACCATATGATTTAACGTTGAATTTTATAAACTCTCCGTGTCATTATGCATTTTGCATTTTATGTACAAGGCTACTGTGGACACAGTTCAAAGTCTCAATATGTGTTCTTCTTGAGCAATTTCCATGTGTAGGCCGTGGGAGGATACCGATTACTATATCGAATTGTGTTTACACCTAACATGTGCATTTTAAAGGAATTAGTCTATGAATAAAAATAAAAAATAAAAAAAAAACCGTGTGCATTTCCCTCATCAACCATCTGATTTAACGTTGAATTTTATATACTCTCCGTCTCATTACGCATTTTGCATTTTATGTAGAAGGCTACTATAGACACTTCTTTTTTTTTTTTTTCTAAGCAAATAAGGAAAGGGTACATAACTCAAAAAACCGAAAAGGGGTTGGGCTCCCCAACAACAAACCCAAAACAGCAAAACAATGCAGAAAATACAAACAAATAGGAAATGGGCCAAAAAATGGCCCGGTCCTCTGGATCTTGGTCAACAGACCAAGAAATGGCACCATCAAAGTGGTGTTTTAAGCAAGCCAAAGATCTGACTAGCTTTGAAGCAACAACACCCTCCAAAAGGAGGCCGTTGAAGGAGAGGCACTGAATTCCCATCTGAATCTGCAGCAGGGGAGAACCGATCTCCGGTTGATGAAGCAATCTCCACAAAAATATCAAACAAGAGTAGCTCAAGGAGATAAATACCCAGAAAAAAACAACAAAACACAACAAACATAAATACAAAACACAAAGCAAAGCAAAATACAAGAAAGAAAGCAAAAACCCCTCAGCAGCAGCGCCAAGGGAGCAAAAAACCACCAAACACCGGAACGAGTGGAGGTAGGCGGGCGAAGGGCAGACCGGAGGAGCCACGCTTCGGAGCGTGTGTACCACGCGTCCGCGAGTAAGATCTACTCTCGGGCGCGTGTGGCTCACGCTCCGGCGAGTGTTGGCCGGACGGAGGTGCAGATGGTTGCGTTGGGAAGCTGAGAGGCTGTAGAGCATGGTGGGGAGGCACGTGTGATGGAGGAGCGACCTGATGTTGATAGATCGGGTTTTTTTGAAAAAACCAAATCTAGAAACACCAGTTTGGGGGCTGCGGAGGCTGATGGATGGTAGGTGGAGGTTGGGCTCGGCCGATCTGTGGCGGAGATGGAACTGTGATGAACGGTGATGGTGGAGGAGTGATGGGAGCTGCTGTGAAGGGGAAAAAGAGACTGGAAACAAAAGAGAGAACAAAAGGGGAAAACAAGAGAAAAAGAGAAGAAAATGAAGGAGAACAAGGGTGGGAGGGAGGAGGAAGGGAGAAAATTCCATCCCTCCTCCCTCAGGCAGCCACACAAGGTGGAAGGTGAACCTCACAAGGAGGTGGAAAGCTTCTTTTAGAGAGAAGGAGGAGCTTCTCTCTCTAAAAGGGCCGGTCAGTATATTTTACTATAGACACTTCAAAGTCTCAATATGTGTTCTTCTTAAGGATTTTCCATGTGTAGGCCGTGGGAGGATACCGATTCCTATATCAAATCGTGTTTATACCTAACATGTGCATTTTAAAGGAATTAGTCTATGAATAGAAGAAAAAAAAATACGTGTGCATTTCACTCATCAACCATCTGATTTAACGTTGAATTTTATAAACTCTCCATGTCATTATGCGTTTTGCATTTTATGTACAAGGCTATTGCAGACACACTTCGAAGTCTCAATGTGTTCTTCTTGAGCATTTTCCATGTGTAGGCTGTGGGAGGATACCAATTCCTATATCGAATCGTGTTTACACCTAACATGTGCATTTTAAAGGAATTAATCTTTGAATAGAAAAAAATAATAATAATAATAAAATAAAATAAAAAACAAAAACAAAAAGGTAATTAGTGTATGCATCTTAATTTCTGTCTACAGGTATACGTACGGATAAATACTTATCTCCAAACCGTTATTTCTATCTATATCTCTACCATATTGTAAATCATCTATATAATTGGAAAGTTGATTACTAAAATGATATGAGAAGATTATTATTATTTAGCTCTTGTATTGGTTTTGGAAAGTGTTAGATTCTGCAAATTAACCTAAATTTATCCACTTAACTACGCTTAACGCTTAACTACAATTGAAAAGTGTTTTGAATAGTGCAAATTTACCAAACGCTAAACTACGTTGATTTTTAAAATTGCATTTTTATTATATAAACCTTCTCACCTACCTAAAACCTCCTTTAGCCCCATTAAAATTTTATTGGTTCCTAACCACCAAGGTGGTAGTTGAGTTGGTAGAAGAACTCATTTCATTCTAGTGGTCGCGTGTTCGAATCCGCTTGCGGTAGTAGATACGTGAACCAGATGCTACTATGAAGGGGCTCTACCAGCTCACACTTTGGTGGAGTTGTGGTGACGGGCTCGCCTTCCCAAGCAGTAGCTATGGCTCAAACCGGACATTCCACAGCGGATGGTAACCCCGATAGTCACGCCCAAGGGGGAAAACTACACTGGTCGCCCCTTCCCATCCTTTAAATTTAAAAAATAAAATAAAATAAAATAAAATTTATTGCTTCCTCACGTTACCCACCCTCAAATCTGCAAGCTTCTGGAGGCTTATTGGGGTTGTTTGTCAAACAACACCTTTACCCCCAAATACTATTCACTTTAGTTTTTTTCAAAAAAAAAAAAAACAAAATAATTCAAAACATTCGCGCTCTTTTAATCGCATCATTTATTTTTTACTGATATTCAAAAAAAAAAAAAAAATCACTACAAAACAAAATATTTCCATTTTTAAAGGCTTTTGGCCTAAAAAGTGTGAAGAAAAACGTAAGAATGTTTTTTTTTTTTTTTAAGAAAAGTAAAAAAGTAAGAATGTGTAGTATGGAAAAGTGAAAATTTTTGTTTTGTAATAATTTTTTTATTTAAATAGTAATAAAAAATGATTGATATGATACAAAAAGTAAGAATGTTGAGAAAATAAAAAAGTTTGAGGAATAATTTGGGGCCTTTGCCAAATGCGTACAAACTTAGAGCTCGCATGATGACATGTCGTGTCGAAATAGTTAGCATAAAGATCTATATCTAACAATATATAGCTTTACCTCTGTGTGTGTACATGCATAATTTAGTAATATACCTCCTGTACGTTGTGCTGCATATGCTTCTGCTTATTTCTTGAAATAATGACATTTACTAAGCATTAAAAAAATATTATAGGTAGAGAAAGGATTGTGATTGATTGGGTTTGTATATGGTAGGTTTTTTGAATTTGGACTTGTTTTGGTCTTGTTTGGCATTGGCTAGCAATTTAAACATGGACAGTTACTATTTATTAAAAAAAAATTAAATTTTCAACGTTCTGACTTTTTGCTGTTTATTGTTTTTCTGTTCATATTTTTTGGTCAATCCCTTTTCTTCCCTTCCTAACGTGGGATAGGCTGGTAAATTTAATTAATAGAGTTTTGTTCATATTGCAGCTCAGCAATGTTTCTATCTACCTTGTGGTTTCCGTTTGCCCTAATTTAATTTGTATATTTGCAATACTGCCTATATATAGGCTTGCATTCTCTTCTTAAAACTCCAAGCAACCTATATATATATATAGGCTTGCATTCTCTGCTGAAAACTCCAAGCAATATCTCACTCTCATAGCTATTAGCCTAGAGCAAGCTGCAGAGATGGTGGGCAGATGGTGGGGAAAATGCATTATAGCATTTCTCATCACCTTCCCTTCAATGGCTCGCTCTAATACTGCTATTGCGGCTATTCCCCCAGTGAAAGCCGGATACTGGTATTGTCAAAGTGACTTCCCAATCTCGGTGCCTAGCATACCTTCCCAGCTTTTCACCCATCTTTTTGCTGCCTTTGCGGATGTCAAACCCAACACCTATGAAGTCACCTTTCCTGACGAATATAGGGAGCGGTTCTCAACCTTCACCCAATCCGTGCAAAAAACAAACAAAAAGGTCAAAACCCTTTTATCCATCGGTGGATTCTCTGGCCCTACGTTTGCTTTAATGGCTAGCCAGCTCAGTACCCGCAAATCATTCATAGATTCCTCAATAAAGCTAGCAAGGTCTAACGACTTCCATGGCCTTTGCCTCCACTGGCTGTACCCCTCAACGGCGGCCGACATGACCAACTTTGGCTCTCTCCTCGATGAATGGCGTGCAGCCGTTGACAAAGAGTCCCAGCTGACCGGAAATGACCGGTTGCTTCTAGTCGCAGCGGTCAATTACACGTCGTCGACGTCGCCCACAGTCACATATCCCGTTAATCAGATTGCAAGGAAGTTGGATTGGATCAACGTAGTGGCGTACGACTTCTATAACCCCGCTCTTGCAGGGAATAGAACTGGACCTTTTGCTGCATTGCACAGTCCACAAATCAATGCAGAAACCCCACCTTGTGGGCATAACGGCGTCAGTGCTTGGCTTGCAACAACTATGCCCGCCAATAAAATAGTCCTTGGCCTTCCATTTTATGGCGCCGCATGGCGCCTAGTAAATGAAAATAACCGAGAAATATTTGCGGCGGCTGCTGGACGGGCTCAAAGTGATAAAGTATATATTAATGACTCAGATGGGACCTTACCTTATAACCAAATCAAGTATTTCATAGAGAAACACCCAGGTGGCAGACATGATCACAGTGACGAATATGTTGTAGACTATTTCAGTACTGGGAATACTTGGATTGGTTATAATGATATTCAGAGTATCAGAGCTAAGGTTGACTATGCTAGGGGAAAGGGATTGCTCGGTTACTATGCATGGCATGTGGGCGGCGACAGAGATGGGACTCTTTCAGGAGCAGGTTAGTATGTTTTTATCTTTCCTAAATCATGCATCTACAATTTGCTTTTGAAGCATATATATGAGGTTTTTTTTTTTTTTTTTTTCACATACACGTGTCTCTGTTTTGATATGTGCATGCATCGTCCATAATAATTCTCACTTGTTATGTATGTGTAATTCTAATTACTTGTAAGGTATATATGAGTCTGTGATGCAAAGTTAGCTCAATCACCTCTAAAGGTCTCCTGACCGAGGGTGGTCGAATCACCCTAATGACTTTAGGCCGGGTAGCTCATCCCCATCCCTTCTAACCTGTTTATAGTGTGGCGGTAAGTGTTTTAAGATAATTATTAGGTGTGCTAGAGTATATTTGCTATTTGTTAAATGTTGCCGTACGTGTCAACATGTAATTTGAAGGTGTAATCAAGGATTTTACTTTTACCGCATCCTTATTGAACTCAAACTCTTCCAATTTGAATTTGTAAGTATTCATTGATCATTCTAACTTGTAACTTGTAATTCTTATTGCTATCGCAGCTTCTAGCGCATGGCCAATCCCTAGACTTGAACAGGCCGACACCGGCACCGACAATGGCACCGAAACCGGTACCGGCACCGCCACCTCCACTGCAACTGGCGTCGGTACCGTCACTGGCACCGTCACGAGCACCATCACTGACGCCAACACCAACACCAACACTTTTACTTGCATCAACACTTGTCTTGCACCGGCACCAGCACTGGCTAGCTCGTTGTGAACATTCAGGCCACTTATAATATATGTCATAATCGTTCAATAAGAAGCTTGCATTATCCACAATAAGGCCAATTATCACATGTGTTATAAGGCCAATAATCAGACCCGCGTGTATTTGTAACATAGAAGCTTGTATTATGAACAATAAGTCATCTTAATTAAGATACATGTCCATTGTGTTAAGAAGCTTGTATTGTGAACAATAAGGTCAATTGTCAAATATGGTGTGTTGTAAGGCCAGTAATAAGATATGTTATATTATTTGGAGCATATACATATATAAAGAAGCTAGCTTGTATTACTGATAAGTAGCTCATAACCAATGCTTTACATGCAATTCTTCATTATAATTTAATTTCAATTTTTTTTTTTTTTTTTTTACTTGGATTTTCTATCGTACTTTTTATTATAGGTTGTAAAAAAATATATCATGCATATTTAATTATAATGACATACTAAAGGTTATACACCAGTATATTACTCAATATTGTACACACAATTACAATTTACACACAGAAGAGCGCATAGATGTATAAATCGCATAAAATTTTACTATCACAAGGCCCTTAATTTTAGTTTAATCCATATAAATTAATATATGTTAAAATTTTTGTTCCTAGCGGAAAAAAATAGGAGACAGAAAACTTGGATTGCATGTGATTATAAAAGTATTAATAGAAAGTTAGCAAGGATCTCTAATATTATTGATGTGATACCTATCCAAATAATTTTGAGCCATTAGAAAATATACATAACAAAATAAAAGGAAAAAAAAAAAAAATCTTTCAATCAATGCAATCAAATAATCCTCCTAGTGACTCACATCATATTCAATGCTTAATTATCTCTTTGGTGTTTCCAAAGCGTTTAGGGAATGTTAGGTGCTCTCAAAGTGTTTATATTCATCTTCAGCATAACAATGAAATATATTTTAATCTTCTTTGCTTTCAAAAGCATAAAAAGCACTTTGAAAAAATACCTAAATACGAGTAAATCTTACAAAAGAAAAAAACTCTTAAAACGATGAAATGAATTAAAACATAAGACCCTTAATTTTAGCTTAATATATATAAATTAAAACATGTTAAAATTATGTTCTGATATGATTAATTTAAAATAAAAAGAAGTATAAAGGGAAAAAAAAATAGTAAGAAAAAAACATTGATTTTGATTATTAAAGCATTAATATAAGAAAATTAGTATGAATGTCTGATAAATAAATTTTTGGCTTCTTTTCCTTAAAAAAAAGATAAAAAGATAAAAAAATTAAAAAAAAAAAAAAAACCCCCTTAACACTACAAAAAAACGAATATCTTACTGACATGGGTTTTCTGACATGTTAGGGGGTCTGACACGTCAGAAAATTTTCTTGAGGGGGCTTTTTTGACGTGTGTCAGACGTTAAAATTTTGAGTGTCAGAAACGAAAAATTTTTGACATGTCCGATGTAACACGTTAGAATTTTCTGACATGTCAAAATTGGCACGTTAGTAATTTAAAATTATTAAAAAATAATAATTTTTCTTTTTTAAAATTTTTTATGGATTTTTTTTTCAATTAAAAAATTTATTAATTTAAATTATTTTTCAATTAAAATAATATATATATATATATATATATATATATATGTTATTTATTTTCACTACCGTGTTTCTCTCCCAGCTCTCTCCATAATCTCTTCTTTTCTCCATTTTCTCACTCTCTCTCTCTCCCTTCTTTCCTCCATTTTCAAAACCCAAACCCAAAAAATCTTCAAAAAATCAAAAACCCAAATCAAAAAATCAACCTAAAAAATCAAAAACCCAAACGTCAAACCCAACAAATCTTCAAAAACCTAAAAAATCTTTTTTTTTTTTTTTGCTTCTCTTCTTCTTCTCTTCTCCTTTTCTTTTTCTTCTTCTTCTTCTACTTTTCTTCTAGCTCTGCTGCAGTGCAGAGAGATTGAGAGAGAAGAGCTTTTGCTGCGTCTAGAGAGAAGGAGATTGAGAGAGGGAAAGAAGATCGGGCGGAAAGAAGAAATAATAAAAGAGGGAAAGAAGAGGGAAAATTAATGTTGAATGTCCCGCAATTTTTTTTTTTTTCTCACGTGCTAAAACTAGCACGTCAGAAATATATATAATATATATATAATATAAATAAACCTGATATAAAATAATAATAATAATAATAATAATAATAAAATTAGGAAATACTGACGTGCTAAACTAGCACATCATAAATATATATAATATAAATAAACCTGATATTAAAAAAAATAATAAGAAATAAGAAATATTGATGTGTCAAAGTGACATGTCAATATTTATTGACGTGTCAAAATGACACGTCAATATTTTTTGACATGTTTAATTTTAGCAACGTCAATAAATATTTAAATATTAAATTTTTAAAAAATTAAATTGAATTTAAATTTCCTGACATGTCAAATATTGACACGTTAGGAAATCCTGATGTGTTGAATACACGTCAATAAATATTGACATATTCAACACGTCAAAAAAAAATTTGTTGACGTGCCACTTTTGGCTCGTCAATAATTGCTAACGTGACAAAATTTGGTTACTGTTTGTCATGTCAGTAACCATCCTGTTTTTTGTAGTGTAAATCATTCAAATGAATAAAAGCACAAGACCCTTTATTCTAGTTTAATCCATATAAAGTAAATCATGTTAAAATCTATGTTCCCAGATAAGTAGTTTAAAATGAGAAGAAGTATAAAAAAAAAAAAAAAAAATAGCAAGAAAACGTGGATTCTGATTATCAAATCATTAATAGGAATCTCTAATATTGTTGTTGTATTACTTATTTTCAATACAAATAAATCCCACATAATTTTCAAAATGAATATTTTTTATGAATACAAAATTAAAATATATATATATATATATATATATTATTTTACACCATTTCTAATAGCTAGTAAAGCCGACAAAGACCGGCCTGCTTGATACCAAACAAATTAAAACATTAATTGGCGAAAAAAAGGAAGCCTTTGGCATATTTTATCAGTATAGGTGAGGATCGTTCGTGACAAAGCAACCTTTCAACGGCGAGAAATGCTAGGCTTTATTTTTCTAACCATATATATTTTTTTCTTCAAATAGATTCAAATCCACCATTAGATTTTTAGATCTACATGTGGTCCTATGTATTCAATGGTGGATTTAAAAAAGATTTCCAAAATCACCTATATATTTTTTTTAACGTATTCAATGGTGGATTTAAAAAAGATTTCCAAAATCACCTAGATATTTTTTTTTTAAAAAAAATAATTATAATTTAAGAGTAATTTTTTAATTTCATAAGTTTACATGAACGGTAGTTTCACTTTTTAACCGTCAAATTCAACCCCAAACCTTAACGGGAGGGGTGAGCTTGCAGATTTTTTTAAGTTCAATACACTAAATCTACAGTTTTTAAACTTTTGAGGTAGATTACAAAAGTGATGAAAGTCCTGGAGGATTAATTGAAGTTTTCCACGAAAAAAAAAATCGTTTGATTAACTATATAGGAAAAATTCAACATACCCATCCCAAATCTCAATTAACAATGTCCACTCAAACTACCAAAAACAATTTAATATTCTCCCAATGAAAAAAAGAAAAACCCTTAATAATTTTTTTTTAAAAAAAAAAAAATCTAAAAATATTAGTTAAAAATAAAAGGGAAAAACTTAGAGGGTTGCCTTGGGGGACATTGATAAGTACTTTTTGATAATTTAAGTAAACATTGTCCCAAATCTAAAATTTTGGAGTGGTAGCTTGTAAGGGAAACAAGAACTTTTCCCAACTAATTATTTCGATAGGTCCCCAAGAGGTAGCTCAATCGGTTAGAAACCACGCCTTATGAAGCAGATGTTACGAGTTCGAATCCCCCTTTAGATCTCCCTCTCTTGTATGCACATGTCAAAAAAAAAAAAAAAAAAAAGTAATTATTTAGATGGGAACTTAGAATATTTTTTGTGAATGTTGATAATAGCTTAAATGTGCTTATTTTCTGTATTAAAATAAGTATTATCATACTATGTTTTGCTTTTAATGCTTGCATTTTATATTTAATTGTGGGATATTGTTTAATTATTAATTTTGAACTTAATTTGATATATTAATGCAAGAAATTACATTTTGCAGGGATTGGCAAAATCGCAGCAATTGAAAAAAAATAAAAAAATAAAAAAATAAAAAAGCCAAATTTTCAATGCAATGCAGTTAAAGGAAAATGTTGGAGGACAAGTGAGCAACGCGGAACCAGCCAAAGAAAAATAAAAGAAAAGAAAAACAAATTAAGAATCAAGAGTGTTAGAATAATGGAGAGAAGAGAAGAGCGGAAGAGAGCGGAAGCACACTTAAGGATTACATTGTATTGAGTAGTAGAAGAGTGTGGAGAGGTGTGTATTACAAGAGGTGGTAGAGGCCTCCTTATATAGGAGGCTAGAGGGGAGCATGGCTCCCTCTCTTATCAATGTGGGACTAAAGTCCCATATACACTAACGTCCCCCCTCAAACTCAATGTATTTATACATTGAGGTTGGGAAAAATACAGGCAAATAAATAGAAGGTTTTTGTTCCCCGGAAAAGTCGCCGGAGGTGGCCGGAGTTGGGCGGCCGGAGGCGGTGGACGGTGGCAGGCGGCAGAACATGCATTCTTCTTCCCACTTATGATGTGTAGGAGTAGAACTCCAAAGCTACCCTCGTTTAACGTATTTAGGAGGAACGTAAGCACTGCATGCAATATTAATTATTAATTATACATATAACTATTAATTATTTGATTAGAATGCTTAAATTACTAAACTTCAATCATTACTTGATTAGAATGCTTAAATTACTAAGCTTCATGTTCATCTTTCATGAAAATTTTAGCCATACCAAAGTTTAATATCTTAGGTTTCATTTTGTTGTCAAGTAAAATGTTGCTTGCTTTGAGGTCTCAATGAATTATTGTAAATCGTGAGTATTCTTGAAGATATAAAGGTTATTAAGTAATCCCTTCGATGATATCAATGAGTTTTCTTCAATCCAAAAGAGATTGTCTAGCAAGATTTGCATCAATGAGATTATGAAGACAAAGTTGTGAGCTGTGGATTGCATACTGCTAACAGTTACATGTGTTCCAAAATATGATGCTTCAATTAAGTTCAACTTGGTTTTCTTCTCTTTAAAGCTTAAACTAATTTCCAAACCCAATTTTGGCTTATGCCTTTTATACTAGAAATTTGTAAAAAGTAGGCGGGTAGAAGATAATTCTGCAAAAATATTTATTGACAATAAGTTAGCGCTTGCATTAATCGAAAGCCCATAGATAAATGACTTGTTGTTCAGAGGCCTTACTTGTTGTTTCAAGACACTGCAACTTGATACTCTGTATTGGTAACAATAAAATTAGAAATTCTTCCTTGGGGAGCAGGGGAAGTTTATAAGGAATAAGGAGACTTCGCTTATTCGCCGTAACTGGATCGAGTATCAAAGAGGAGTTGCTTTTTTTACTAGTAGTTGGGTTTGAGTTTGTTTTGTAGCTGGTGTGGTCTTTTCGTAGTTTCTTTGGGTTCTGCAGAATTTCTGTTTACTTGGAGCATCTCCCAGTGTATAGGCAAATGGGTGAAAATAGCTATGTCTGGCTATTGTAAGTGATTTTTCACCTCCGGAAGAGTAGGCAATTTAATTTTTTGTTTTTTTCTTTTAAAGTAAACAGTAAATAGACTCTTTAGCCTATCTACTGTTTACAACTACAAATTGCCTTCAAAATAACCCCCCAATCAACTAGTTATACAAATCATAGCATTAGATTCTACCAGCCATAAATCAATTGGGAGTATACAGTTAATTTAAGAGTTACAATTGTAAAAGTTGTAATTTTTTTTCACTCCCTAAATGTCATTGGTTTGTCAGAATTGGTGTTCCAGCGACAAGTCATAGAGCCCAAAGTCATCAGTTCATAAGGTATATTCTTATCTCGGATCTCATTCTTATGACTCTGCTCTGTCTGCACTAAATATGTGAAGGGGGGACGAATATATATATATAACTTTGGTGCCCTAATGTGTATAATAGCGGCCTTATCATTTACCTCTTTTTTCAATTAAATATTTTTTGCATGTTTAAAGCTTTACTTATTAAGAGAAAATGTTGAAATATTAATTAAATAATAAATGGCGAATACTTTAACATAAGATGTGATGCATGAATTAATGTCGTTTGAGAAACGTGTTATATGTTAAATTACCAATTATCCTAAAACTTAAGCTAATACGAATAAGTAAATCTAATTATTTAATCAATGCTTTATCAATATATACAAGAAAAAAAAATATATCTTATTAATGACTTTTTATTCTAAATAACAGATGGAGCACATCCAATCGGATTACAAAAACAAGGATACTGGCTGCAGACAGTATCAAGGAAACAAAACAACACAACTGATAATAAATTGGCCTTGCAACGCGTACACTAGTACTGATAATTGGCCTTATTTGATATGGATAATAGAATTGCTAGCGAGCTTCTAATTAAACACGTGCCACATCTTCATCGTTCCATGCTCGGAAAGCTGCGAGAATATATTAAAGAGTAAAAATGATTTAATACAAGAAGTTAGGTTTATATGATGGACAATGATGGATTGAAGAGTAGAAATTGAAAGAGAAATATATGCTAAATATAATACTAGCTAGTTAATAAATTACCTTGGTTGCCCACATGCCATGCAAAGTAACCAAGCAATCCCTTTTCCATGGCATATCTAGACTTATCAAAGATGCTATACTTACCATCATAACCAACCCAAGTCGTCCCGGCATAGCAATAGTGTGTGACATACGAGGGATCGACCACTTCTACGCCGCAGTTGTCTATTATATCCTGAATTTGGGAATAAAGTATGGGGTCATCAGTCGCAGCTCCATTAGCCGCCTAGAATATTTCATGGTTTTCAGCCTTTTCCAAAAGCCAACTGCGGCCAAGAAATGGAAGGCCAAGGACTAAGTTCTTGGCCGGTACACCTACAGCGATCCAAGCACGTACGCCGGCGTCCACGCTAGTAATTTGATAGCTTGTTGGATTGTGCAATGGAGCAGGCGGAACAACAACATCGTGTGAGGAATCGGAGGAAGGGGTATTCAAGTCATAGACCACTACGTTGATCCAGTCCAAGTAACCTACGACATCGTCAATGGGATAATACTCTGGGGAGTAATAAACGGATGCGATTAGAGCAGCTTGGCATTGCCAGTGCGCTCAGCTTCATTGTCCACTTCAGTTCGCCATTCTTGGAGGAGTGTGGCAAGGTTGGTCATCTGATCGCTGGCGGGATACTGCCATTTGAGGCTAAGGCCATCGTAGTTGAATTCTCTGGCTACATCAATGGCTCATCCATCAAGATGATAACTGAATGTAATATATATTATTCCAACCACATGCACACCGGCCCAGAAATTGTTAGCTCGATCCGAATTATATCATACAAAGTCCCGGCCGGTTTGGATCAGGATCAGTTCAATTGAATGAGATAAGATCATTATCTAAGCTGCAGGGAGTTACAAAATACAATCCTAGAAAATACCCAACTATATATATATATATATATATATATATATATTGACCAACCTATTTTTAAAACATCTAATCTTAATCCTAATTCACAACTAATTATCCCTATTAAATACAATTCTATTTATTGGCTCCAGTTTAATTTATATACTTCTTACTTCTATCTCCTATATATGATCACTACGTACGTACCATTTGAATTGTTAGTTATAATGAACCTTTAATTTGGACAATCCATCGCGTTCTCCTACAAACAGGTTGAGTTTTAGTCTACCATGTCTCTAGCAAATTCAAGGAAAATGCTAATTGTACATTTAAAAGCAAATAGCCCAAAAGAGCATTTTTCGTTTTAACTTCATTCAATCAAACACATACGTACGTACATTAAGGACTACTACATGATGCAGTGTTTCAACAAGGAGAAGCTCACGGTGGATGACCCCCAGGACACCATGTAATGCCCCGACAAATTTCCAACTTTTATGGGCATGACTTACATAAAACAAACGTACGTTTTTAAATAAAACACGTCCCTCAAATGATTTGCCATCTTCAAATCTAACCTCTTGTCCATTCACGTAGCCTTTATGTTATTCATGTGATTTTTTATGCTCATTTCAAGTTTTAAAGATGTCTTGATAAGCTTATATACATATTTCCTTAAAGTGAGAGAGACAAAAGATTTTCAAAATGCATTAAACACTCCCTTTGATTTCTTAAGCTTGCATGTTTTCATGATTTGTTACGTTGCATGTGCCTATTAGGATCCTAGGATGAGGTTTACCACGCCATGGTTTATAGATAGAAGTCCATTTTGCATTTTGGTCTCTGGACGACAAGTTGTCCATTCTCTGGCCGAACGTTCGCCAATGACCGTAATGTGTAAGATTAGGGTTTTTGATGACCTCTTAGCTAGTTGCTCCCAATTAGGAACTTATGCGTCACTCAAAGAGTTCTCTAGCTAGTACTGCATATAACGATGCATCATGTTTTGTTATAGCAGAAATTCACAATGTCGGAGGACTCGAGCGAGCGAATGAGATAAGTGATGCATCTTGACTTAGTGGGATGCAAAGAAAAAATAAAAAAATAAAAAATGATAAATAATTTTAGATCTTGAGTCTATTAAAGATCTAAGAATTATTCGCAAAACGCTAAACTCTATCTAGGGTTTGAAGAAAAAAGATGAGGAAACTCAACTCTAAGTATTCTTATCGATGAAAACTGAAAAAATATCAAAAGCAACATTATAGGGTCTATAAAACATGTATTTATATGCCCTCAAACCCTAAACCTAGAACAAATTCGAATTAAAATCGGCATGAATTTCAATGTGGCCGCCAGTCACCCCAATACAACTCTGAAAATGGCCAAAATGAGGTGGTCAGCCACCCCATAAATTTAAACCCTAATAACAAAAATGAGGTGACCTCAGGGTTTAAAGCTCAATACAACTCTGAAAATAATTATAATAAAACCCTGCTAATAACAAAAACCATAAAAATACCACAATCTGGAAAAGAACTCATCATCCTCCGTATGTTTTGTTCAAGCCCTTAACTCCGTATGAATTTTACCCTCATTGGTCAAAATAGGGTGGCTTTTCAAATTTTTGTGTTTTTTAAGGTTTACTTTTTTTATTATTTTTTTTAGGACACGTGAAATTTGAATGTGGTGACACATGGCATTCCGTTAGTTTAGGCTAATGAAACCAATAAGAGATACTAAGTTAACCTTTTCCCGTAAGTCAAGTACCATTTCTATTCCACTTTAAAATTAACACAACCGGCCAAGATTGCCTTGATTATTTGCAAACCGCAAGCACCAAACACATCCCGGCCGCCAGGAAATGGCGATCAAACAAAAGCCGCAAGTTGGCCTGCTTTCTTCCAGAGAGAAACAATTAACATGTAACATATTTTATTTTATAAATTTAAAATTTAAAATCAATCATGTGTGTCAGATTGGCTGAAGATGATTAACTAATTATAATACTCCAACCGGCCAACCACGTGCACATGCATACATGCATACAGCCAGAAAGTGGTGTACGTCATTGTGTCTTCTTTTGGTTAGATCCAATTATCATAAAAAGACCCGATTTGGATAGTTCGATCAATTGAATGAGGATAGATCGACCGGCCAATTAAATAAGCAGGCTAGGGAGACAAAAAATACAATAAAATCAGAAATAAAATATATACCCAACTACGTACCGATAAACCAAATATATGAGGGGTAAGTAGTAGGTAGTTGAGAGATTGAGATCCCTTTCAATTACTTAAAATTTGAGAATCTTATGTTACAAAATCATGGCTGTTTATTTTAAATTCAATGGTGTATAAAATGTCAACTGTTTTTGTATAACCGAGACATTAAATTTTGATTTTAAGCTAATTTTTGTTTTACCGAGGTTTGAATGATTTTATAAACCATTAGATTTAAAATGAAGGGCCACGATTTCGTAATATGAAATTCTTCAATTTTGAGTAATTGGAGGAGATCTTAATCCGTATTTAAGGGAGAAGAAGAAATTGGCTCGCACCTTCATGCTATTTATACTAATATTTTTATGTGCATGTGGGCTATCTCGATCTAATTAACTCTCAAAAAGGCTTTATTTCATAGAAGAAACTCATTCATGATTCCCACGTTTCTTAATTTATTAATTTGGATTAATCCATCAACTTAATTTATTTACTAATTCGGCTCATCCATCAAGATGATTGCAGAATATTAATTTATTTTTATGTAATTAATTAATGAATATTGACACGTGGATTCCGTCAAGTTTAATTAATTTTCTCATCAGGATGATGATTAACTAATTATAATATTACTCCAACCACATGCATATGCATACACCCAGAAATTAACTAATTAATTATAATATATATTAACTATTTTCAATTGAATGAGATAAGATCCACCGGGCAGTACTTAATTAATTTTAAAACATCTAATCTTAATCCTCCTAATTCACAACTAATAATCCCTATTAAATACAATTCTACTTTGACTCATTCTAATCTCCTCTTTTAACTCCCGGCCATCCATATCACTATTTCATGGACCTTAATTTATTTTACCTACATATTCAAGTTTTAAGTAATTAATGAATGGATTCCATGACAAGTGTTGCTGATATCAACATGACTAATTAATTGATTATGTATAATACTCCAACCACATGCACATTTACATACTGCCACAAATAAATTTATTAAGTGTTACATCCAAATTATATCTATCATACAAAATTTCGGTTTGGATCAGTTCAATTTATTATTATTATTATTATTATTATTATTATTATTTTGTAAGTTCAATTTGTTAATTCATGCTCAGGAAATTAGATCCACTGCCCAATAATTAAGCTGCACAGAGAATCCTTTTAGTGGGGGTTCAAACCTCTACGTACGTACCGCTTAATTGGATCCTCCAATTGAGTGGTTTTGAGTTTTCTTCAAATTACACACTTTGTTAGGAAGGGGAAGGGAGAATCATATTGATTTTTAAATTCATTTTTGAGCCATGCTCATGAAATTTGACGAGTAGGGTTGCATCTAGCAATTTCTTTTAGCTAAAATGAGGCTAGCAGCCATATGATGGGGTACGTACTGTTTTGCCCATTTTTGCAACAAGGCTAGGCTAGCTAATGAAAATGGTCTTAATTAAATTGACAAAATCTATCATATGGGGGTACTTCCTCTCTTTTTCAAGTGGAATAGATCGAGAAGATCTATATATTCCATACTCCTGTTTTTATTTTGATACATCTTTCTTCTTTATTTTATTATTATTTTTTTTTTTTTTACATGTCCACACAAGAGGGGGGAGGGAGATTCGAACTACTGACTTCCGCTTCATTATTAGGAGTGGTCCTAGCCGATTGAGATACTTCTTGGAAACTATTTTGATACATCTAATAGTGTGCATGGTGCCGCATCATTTAAAATTTTCAATGATATGGCACTATACTATATTTAAATGAAATGAAGAGTATTTATTTTATTGTTCAAATTTAAATATTATATAGATTTAAAGTTTAGAATCTATCATGTTTATAGGAATAATAGACAAATAATCATCAATAACTTTGAGTCAGGCCTATTTTATATGTTACAATATGATAGGCACATTAGCGATGACATTAGACGTTGTTGGCATGAAGTAATTTTGACATAAAAGGCTCTTTATAATCTGCCAATTTCGACCATATTGTGTAGTGTAGACCCTCCAAAATTGAGGCCATTTGGTTCTTTTTTGATCATGTGTTTCTGGTATTTATTTTCTTAATTGAAATAACATATGAATTATATACTTCAGTTCTTTAATTAAAGGTTTTCTTTGGAATTCATTAAGGATGCAAGGAACTCCGGGTTCAATATTTTTTTATTCAGAAAAAAAATAATAATAAAATAAAATTTTCTTGTCCGTTGGAAGTCCTATCTTTGAGTTAAGAATTTACTGTCAAATCATATCAAAAACTACAGGGACCAATTGTTTTCTATAGAATTGGATCATCTCCATTATTTCAAGCTATTGAAATGGAAATAAACCATTTTACTGTCAATATTAGATTTGAGTGGTGTATATGTGTTACACACATCTTCCTATCTGCTTAAGGTTTCTATGTTGAAATACGTGACAATTTAATTAACATGGTATCAGAGCCGAGATCAAGTACTTCGAAAGTTATCTCCATCATTCACCTTCCTTTTTAATTAAATATTTCATACATGTCTTGAGCTTTATTTATTACGGCGCCGAGAGTGTCAACATATTAATTTTATAATAATTAATATGTTGTCACATCATTTAAATTTTGAATGATGCACCCCTATCTACACTGTTAGCACCACTATCTACATCGTTCAAAATGGTTCATATTCATTTCTAGGGAAATTGATTTTTTGAAATCTCTTTTTTGCATTTATTTAGAAAATTCACATTCGCTTAGACATTTCTTACTTTTAACTAAAATAGATAAGCACAATACTAAAAAACCATACGAATCGGATTATGCATTTTAAATGCAAAGTACATTTTTTTTGCATTTGTGAACAGTGCACCGTTACATGTAGCAGCACTGTTCACATATCCATCCTATTAATATATTATTTCTCTCTCTCTCTCTCCATCTCTCTTTTCCCAAAATATTCTCCTACTGTTTCTCGATCTCTTCACATCTCTTTTTTCTTAAAAGTTGAAAAAAATGATCTTTAAGAAAAATAAAGAAATAATATTTAAATAATATAGATAAAAAAAATATATTATATCTTTTAAAACTCATTAGCTAAACTAGATAAAGTGACTTTTAATTAACCATGTTCCATAAAAATATGCATAAACCAATGTGAATTAATGCTCTTGGGGAATCCATTCCATGTGTTAGCCCAACATATGGTCGAGCCCAACCAACGTTGGGCAAGTTTTGAGTGTGGAATTTTATAGCCTTGGATTGGGTCTCGATATTGCAATCCTTGATTAGCCTTTGTTAAAAAACAAAAATTAAAAATTGGTTAGGATTGTCACATTAGCATTGTAGGATAGTTGTGAGATAAAAATGTGTTGACGTGGGTGACTTTTCACCTATCAATTGAGTGTGTGGGCACTATGAGAACTTTGTCTCTTATCTATCTTCGAATCCCCTTCTCAAAGTAGGAGAGGAAATATTGTTTTGCATCGACCACCCACATATAAAGAGAGACTTTTGTTCTTACGTAAGTGTGTTGTGGTAAGGAGTGAAATAGAGAAATAGAAGGCGTCGCACAGCTTCTTTTTTCTTCAAAATTTTGAGTTTGGCTAAATTTGATGTTCAAAATATGTAGCGCAATATGATTTGTATTCTTGACAAATTCTTGAAATTCTGGAAACTTTGAAGATAGTGAGGCTGCCTTGTCTGTGGTGCATGGTATGGATGAGGAGTGTTGTGAGTCACCAAAAAGCTCCTCCGGCCGCTATCTCATCTGAAGTGTGTACAGACAAGTAATGGTATGGAGTCCCACTAGGAAGCTTGTCTACTAGCGCGTACCGACGAGGAGAATTAGTGTGAATTCCCACCAAGAAGCTTGTCCGATAGTGCGTACGGACTAGAAGTTCTAAGAAGACCCACTGAGTAGCTCATCCATAGTAGATACAAATGAGGTATGTTTTAGTAGACCCCAAACCTCGTTTGCTAGACCTGACGTACCGACGCGGTGCTCTAAGAAAATGAAAGTGTATCATCCAGAGATGGATCCATAAACTCCATGCCTTTGCCTGATTGGACGAACGTACATAACCACTACATGCAATATTAATTATTGATTGTAGATATAACTATTAATTATTTGATTAGAATGATTAAATTACTAAACTTCAATCTTTAAATTACTTACTATGGGCACCCCAACAATTTGGTTTGCATTTGCTTCACTTTTAACCATACCAAAATCACTAGGCCGGGCTCAATTGGGAATTCTTGATAAACTGAAACAAACTAACATATTTTCTTTTAAAATGTGAGAGGCACATGCTATTTTTAATATGATTGATATATAGAGTCCTTATACCATTGACTCTTTGTCTCCTATTAATATTCATTTTCTCTCAAACACGGAGATACAATTAGGTCCAAAATTTTTTCTCTCTTCATTGCTTTCAAGGATGTGGCACCATTACACTGTCCATATATATATGCACAACATTAATTGACAATGAGAGGATTATATCTCCTTTGTCCTCCTCCATATATTTTATATTTATTGGCTCCAGGTTTATAGTTCTTACTTCTCTCCAATGACTAACTACTGCCATTAGAATTGTTAGTTGCAAATTAATTAAGAACCATTAATTTGGATAATCCATCTCTTTCAATATATATATATATATTTATTTTCTCTCTCTTTCTCTTTCTTAAGCGTAATATTATTAAGTGTATATTAGGCATAAATTAAAAAGGTTCATAATAATTTATTGACTGTTTCAAGTACGAAAATGGATTTTAATTAAGAAAAAACAACAAATGTGATGGAATAATGGCATTTTATTATAAAAGAAGGGATGCACAGATTACAGAAAGAAACAGTACAAATTAATTAATTAAGGATACCGCCAATGCCAAACAGTATGTATGAGGCCAGGAAAGAAAACAACACAACTGATAATTGGCCTCACAACGCCGGTACACAAGTACTGATGATGATTGGCCTTATTTGTGGAAAATATAGATAGAGAAGCTAGCTTGTAATTAAACACGTACGTTGGACATCGATCTGATGATTGGCCTCATTAATTTGTTCCATTCCATGCTTGGAAAGCTGTGACAATATATACATATTAAGAGTAAAAATTAGCTTTATATATATATAGGCTGCAGGATATATATGGAAGAGTAGAAATCCAAAGAGAAGTATATATATATATATATATATATAGTAATAATATAATTACCTTGCTTTGAAAGAGCCCAGTCAGAGTCGTCGCTGTCCACATGCCATGCAAAGTAACCAAGCAATTCATTTTGCTTGGCATGTGTAACCTTAGAACAGATGATAGCCTTACCATCATAACCAATCCACGTTGTTCCAACATACCAATACTGTGCGACATAGTTGTGATCGATCACTTCTACGCCACGTTTGTCTTTAATAAGTTCCTGGATTTGTCGATAAGATACGGGGTCACTTACGACTTCAGTCGCAGCTCCATTAGCCGGTGATAATATTTCATGGTTAGCAGCATTTTGCAGAAGCCAACTGCGGCCATGAAATGGAAGGCCGAGGACTAATTTGTTGGCCGGCACGCCTTCATAGATCCAAACATTGACAACGACGTCGACGCTAAGAACTAGATTAGAGCCTCTTGGATTGAAAAATGGAGCAGGCGGTACAGTGAAATTGGGTGAGGAAAGAGGGAGAGGGGTCTTCAAGTCATAGGCCACTACGTTGATCCAGTCCAAGGAATTTACGATAGCCTGAATGGGATAATGCTGTGGGGACTCAGAGACGGCTGCGGTTAGAAGCAGCTTGGCATTGCTAGTCATCTGAGCTGAGCCTCTTTGTCCACGGCAGCTCGCCACTCTGTGAGGAGTGTGGCAAGGTTGGTCGTTTGATCAGGATACTGCCAGTTGAGGCTAAGGCCATCGTAATTGAAATCCCTGGCTACATCAATGGAGGAATCTATGAATGTTTTACGGTAATTAGAATCGCTAGCGATTGTGGCAAAAATGGAAGGAGCAGTGTCTCCACCGATGGATAAAATGGCTTTAACATCAGAGTTGATGCTCTTCACAGTTTTTGCGAAGGATTGAAACTGAGTCTCATACCCGGGAGGAAACCTGGGGTTGAAGGTGCCAGGGTCGACATCGGCAAAGGCAGCAAAAAGATGGGTGAAAATGCTGGAATCTATGTTCTCCGGCTGCAAGTCACCCTTGCAGTACCAGTATCCGGCATTCACAGCAGTGCTGCTAGTCATCTTGATCTTGATGAATGATGGGCAAATAGGTATTTGAGAGAGAAGATGAAATTGGCTTGCTCCAGTGATTTTTGTCCATTGCACCTTCATGCTATTTATACTAATATTTTTATGCAAAAAGGCTTTTTTTAATAGAAGAAGTCCATGCATGATTCCCACGTTTCTTAATTATTTATTAATTTGGATTCCATCAACTTAATTTGGATTTATTTATTAATTCGGCTCATCCATCAAGATGATTACTGAATATTAGTTTATTTAATTAATTTTCTCATCAACATCATTAACTTATTATAATTTTACTCTAACCATGCACGTGCAGATATATGCATACACCTAGAAATTATCTAATTATAATATATATTAACTATTCTCAATTGAATGAGATAAGATCGACCGGCGGGGCACTACTACTTAAGCTGCAGGCCTGCAAGGAGATAGAAAATACCCACCGAATTAATGACCAACGTAATTCATTTTAAAACATCTAATTAATCTTAATCTTAATCTCCCACAACTCTCCCACACACACACACACAAAAAAACTATATTCTATTAAGTCATTCAATATACCAAAGATCATTAAGTCAAGATATCTCTATATTAATTCCAATAAGTTTATACGGATTCCATTAATTGGGTTCAATTGGGAATTCTTGATTTTTTTTTTTTTTTTTAAGTAATTATTAATGGATACTGTCACGATGTTATTATTAATTTGGATTCCTTCAAGTTTTGCTGATCAAGATGATTAATTGTAATACTCCAACCACGCGCATATACAGCCAAAACGTGGTCCCGTACGTTGTGAATTTCGACCTCTCACACACACACACACACACACAAAATATATATATATATATATATTCCAATAATTAAGTCCATCTCTATATGCAACATGGCAATCAAAGATAAATAAGTCCATCTCTATATTGATTCCAATGAGTTTATACGGATTCAAATTAATTTGGCTCATTGTATAATTAAGTCAGCTAGCTAGCTCAGTACTAACGCTTCCATTTACCTCTCTCTTTTCAATTAAATATTTGATTCATGTCTTGAACCTTATTTATTAAGAAAAAATGTTAAAATATTATTTAAATTTTAAGTGCCGTACCACCATCAAAACCGTTACATGAAGAAAAACGAAATATTGATGATAATATGATCCATATTGATTTGAAGTGAAATGAATTTTTTGAAATCTCCATCCAACCACATGCACTGATGACATGTGTACACGCAGCCAAATATATATAATACATATATTGAATATTGACACGTTCTTGATTATTTTGGATAACATCAACTTATTTGGGCTGGGTGATCAAGATGATTGATTAATTAATTGTAAATAAATAATACTCCATCCATCCAACAACATGCACATATAGCCACAAAGTAGTATGATGATCGATGCATGTTGGGTATTTTTAACTAACTACTTAATCAATTTTGACACGTATACATATACTTTATTAATTAATTTGGGTTGACTATAAAAATTAATAGTTCTGGTACCAACACCATCTTAGTTTTAAGTAATTAATGAATTATGACGCGCGTTTTTCATTTTGAATTCCATCAGGTTTTGCTGATATCAAGCTGACTAATTAACTATATATATAAATAGATATAATACTCCAACCACATGCACATATACATACAGCCAAAAATTGGTACCATATTTTAAGTCATTATTATTATTTTGGGTTCCATTATGATTTGCTGATCAAGATGCTTTTCATTATAATATAATTACTCCATCCTCGTATAACCCAAAACTGGGACCATAGATGTTGGTTTATTTATTTATTTATTTTTGAAGTTACTAATGAATATTGACACGTTTTGTTAATTAGTTTGGATTAGATCAAGTTAATTGGGCAGCATGAAGATGATTAACTAATTATAATACTCCAACCACGTGCACATGCATACAGCTTAAGTACGCAGTACAATGATCGATGCATGCAATGCATGCTGGGTACTTTTAATTAACTACTTAATCAATTTTGACAAGTACTTTATCAATTAATTTGGATTAGGATTCCATATATCAAGTAATTATTAATTTGGCTGAAGATGGTTGACTATAAATAAAGCTCCATCCACCCACATGCATATATGCACATCCACCAGAAAAAAAAAAAAATGAAGAGTAATTAATGAATTTTGACACGCGCGTTATTCGTTTGGATTCCATCAGGTTTTGCTGATCAGGATGACTAACTAATTAATTAACTAACTATAATTAATACTCCTACCACACGCACATGCACATGCATATTGCCGGAAATTAAGTGGTGTACGTAGTCTCTTCCCTTTGTTAGATCAAAATTATATCATTCAAAATCCCGGTTTAGATCAGTTCAATTTAATTAATGAGAAGAAATATCCACCGCCCAAGTAAGTGGGGGTGTCAATAAGGTTAGAATTAGCGGTTATTGACAAAAATCACTAACCGTAACCGCCTTAGCGGTTAATAAATTTTATTAACCGCAACCTTAACGGCCTAGTGGTTAGCTACTAACTGTCAGTAAGGAGTTAGTAAAACATGTAACTACCCGCGATACCGTTTTTTTTAAATTAGGTTTTTTGGGATTTTTTTTGGGCTTTCTCAAGATAAACATTTAAATAGGGGTGTTCAAATGGTTATAACCGTCGGTTGTTGGTTATAACCAATAACTGCAACCGACTTGAGCGGTTATTGGTTTTTAATAACCGCAACCGCCTAGGCGGTTATTAGTTATTTTA
Source organism: Corylus avellana (assembly GCF_901000735.1). Taxonomy (NCBI): domain Eukaryota; kingdom Viridiplantae; phylum Streptophyta; class Magnoliopsida; order Fagales; family Betulaceae; genus Corylus; species Corylus avellana. The sequence continues at coordinate 15,670,339 of NC_081546.1, forward strand.
TAGATGGTAATTTATTTTGTTGCATCTAATGGTTTACGTACATGGTGTCTCACGTCATTTAAGATTTTAAATCAAAATTAAATATGTCTGATTTGATTTTATCAATCATACCATTTTGTCCCTATAAATAGGGACCATTTGTATTGTAGAATGATTCATTGAAGAAAAGTATAATGTAACTCTTAGAGCTTTATCTGTAGATGTAAATCATAAACCAAACCACCTAAAAATTTTGTATCTTATTTTATTATTCCACAATTTATTATTTCATTATGAATTTCTTCATCTTCATCAATATTATCAGCATAACTAATTAAAGACTTGAAGATCAGGTACATTGCTATTGAAGTTTCCTGTAGCTGCTTTGTTGTTGACTTTGCCATCTGCTTCTTGATCCGCCTCCGCCATCCATGTGAAGACCAACAAGGGAGAAAGAAAAGACAGAAAAAGTTTTTTATTATTATTATTTGTAAAATAAGCAGTAAATAATAACAAATTCTACTTAATTATAACAGGCAAAAAAAAGAAATTACCTTTTGATTTTAGCTTTCTCTTCCTTAAATAACTGACACAAGGAGAAGAAAAACGGCAGCAGTACTTAATTATAACCAAAATGATGATTATCAATCTCCAATTTTTTTGCTGATTGTCGTTCTGATTCCCGTTAATTACAACTACCCTATTATCCGCCCCTTGAACTGAACCTAAAATCATCATATATGAGATAGAAACATGTCATAAGTATCCCGCTACATGCTACTGGGAAAATAATAGAATCATCATATATGAGATAGGTCATTTTTTTTAAAAAAAAAATTTTGCATTTTTTTTTTAAAGTTTTAATAATATATATTACTATATACTGAATATGCTATATATTAAAGAATTTTGTATTGTGAGCACACATGCTATTAAAATATTTAACGGCTCAGATGTTCTAAAAATTTTTAATGGCCCAGATTACCTAATGTGTACAACAATAGCTATCGTTTACCTTTCTTTTTAATTAAATATTTCATTCATGCCTTGAGCCTTACTTATTAAAGACAAGTGTTAAAATATTAATTAAATAATACGTGATGAATTAGCACATATGTTGTCACATAATTTAAATTTTAAGTGATGTACCACTATATATAACATAAGCTGTAATGCATGAATGCCATATGAGAAATGATAGAGTTTTCCTCCAAACTGAAAATAATAATAATAATAATAATAATAATAATAATAGATAGATAGATAGATATGTTATTAATGACTTTTTATTCCAAATAACATAAAATTACAAAAACAACATGCTAGCTGGGATACTGGCAAACAGTATCAAGGAAACAAAACAACACAACTGATAATAAATTGGCCTTGCAATGCGCACACAAGTACCGATGACTGGCCCTTATTTGATCTGGATAATATATAGAAGCTAGCTTCTAATTAAACACGTGCGACATCTTCATCGTTCCATGCAAGGGAAGCTGCGAGAATATATAAAGAGTAAAAATGAATTAATACACGTACGTACATATATAGCTAGATTACAAGAAGTTAGGTTTATAGGATGGTTAATTAATGATAGATTGAAGAGTAGAAATCGAAAGAGAAATATGCATATTGAAAAAATTATAAAGTAGGTAATTAATAAATTACCTTGGTTTGAAAGAGTCCAAGCATTATTGTCGTCGTTGGCCACATGATGCCATGCAAAGTAACCAAGCAATCTATTTTCCATGCCATATCTAGACTTATCAAAGATGCTATTCTTACCATCATAGCCAATCCAATCCTTCTCGACATAGCAATAGTGTGTGACATAGGAGGGATCGATCACTTCTACGGCACCGATGTTTATTATAAAATCCTGCAGGATTGTGCGATAATTTTCAAATCATTTCAAAATTATGATCTTTGTTAGTATTTTCTCATTTTCTTCCTGTTATTTTTATAAAATCTTTGTTAGTATTTTCTCCTTTTCTCCTTTTCTTCCTGTTATTTTTATTTTTATAAAATTCGTTTTTTGTTGTAGTGGAATGTTATATCTTTTCTTTTTCTTTTCCTTTTTTTATTTCTTTGGGAGGGGGGAGGGGGGGGTGTGACCGTGTGAGGGTTTTGCTCTCATGGCCAGAAAAATAAAAGTTGAGAATATGGGCTACTTATGTATTAGATTAAGACTTTCTGGAGCAGGTCTGTTCCGTAACTGAAGTTTGGACATAGGTTAGCGGATGTTGAAGTCATAGATATGACTTGATTGTATGATTTTTATGTTTGTCTCTGTAGCGTTGTAACCTCATAGTTTTGGCTATGATTTATCAGGGCTTTATGCTCTTTGATTTAAGAGCTTATTCTCTTGATCCTTTTTTAATAAATGAATATGAAATATTCAACTAAAAAAAGAGTAGTTAATGTATTATGTTTTTTAATTTTTAGATGTTGTCTTTCTATAGATTTGGAGAGTTGTAAATTCAAAAAATAATATTGTATATTAAATTTTTGAACTTAATGAAATCGAAAATTAGTGAAATATAATTAAATGCCCTTAATTAAGTTAATTTAATGCTCAGTTTTTACTTAAAAAATTGGTTCAATCTTTAGAACTGATGGGTTTAGTGTTTAAAATTATGTCTTGAAAAACCGGTTTAGCCTTTAAAAGAAAAAAAAAATGTTAGGTGCTTTTATAGTATTATTATATTGTCCTCCCAACTATAATGTAGATTTTAAAATCACCCTTAAATTTGAGATTATTATTATTGACTTTTAAAAAAAATCGTCTAACAAGATATGCATCAACGAGATTATGACGAGAAAGTCGTCGGCAGTGGATTGCATATTGTTGACATGCAGTTACATGTTAGGGTATTTTTAATTAGTAATTCATGAATATTGACACGTTTTATTAATTCATTTGGAGATTCCATCAACTTAATTCGGCTGACTTTCATTATAATTATAATACTCCAACCACATGACATTCATACAGCCAAAAATTGGTAACAAATTTTAAGTCATTATTATTATTTTGGGTTCCATCATGTTTTGCTGATCAAGATGCTTTTCATTATAATATAATTACTCCAATCTCGTGTAGCCCAAAACTGGGACGATCGATCGATGTTGGGTTTTGTTTTTTTTTTTAAAAAAAAGTTATTAATGAATATTGACACGTTTTGTTAATTAATTAGTTTGGATTACATCAAGTTAATTAGGCTGAAGATGATTAACTAATTATAATACTCCAACCAAGCACGTGCACATGGATACATACAGCCAGAAAGTGGTGTACGTTATTGTCTCTTCTTTTGGTTAGATCCAAATATCATAAAAAGTCCCAGTTTGGATAAGTTTGAGGATAGATCGACCGGCCAATTAATATGCAGGGAGACAAAAAAATACAATAAAATCATATATAAAATATATACCCAACTACCGATAAACCTAGCTGAAAATTCTAAAACGATTCCAAACAACACCTATTCAAATGTCTAGGTGATTCATAAATATTAAGCAGAATAAGATCTGACCTAACAATTAATAATCAACCTAATTCAGATATGTAATGAAAAACAAAAACACAGATATTTGATTACGAAGAAGAAACCATTTAGAGAACTCTCTAAATGAAAAACCTCTCCGGGGCAGCCAAACTTAGGAAATCAATCCATTATAAGAAGAATAAGGAATACAAGAAGAATTACAAAACCTTTGCAATCTACTCTTCCTTGTACACGACAAGCGACCCACTTGACTTCTACCGCAGTAGCCATTTCCAGAACATCTGGCACAATTCTTCTATACGATTTCCTTTCACCGGAACTCTGATTGGCTTCAGGTATTTAATCCCTTCTCAAATAAGCTAAAACAATATCTCTCTCTAAGCTCTTTGATTTTGCTCACCAAAATACGTACGTATAAATGTAGCAAAATCGTGTTTAAATAGAAAATAAAACAAAATAAAACAGCCATGTCCTGACAGGACTAATCTGGGGTCCGAACATGGCTAGGGTTACATATGCGTAACCTAGTGATGTCCGGACCTCCAACACTTGTGTCCGGACATCTCATAAAGATTGAGGCTTTCTGGAAATGGGGTCCGGACCCAGCTTCTGGCGGTCCGGACCTCCCCATCAAATAATAGTTTCTGGAAATCAGGTCCGGACCCTGCTTCTGGCGGTCCAAACCTGCTCTTTAGAATAGCCTTGCTGGTTTCTGTGTCCGAACCCTTCTTCTGGCGGTCCGGATAGGTCCTTCAACAGGAATTCTCTTGAAACTGGGTTCGGACCTGACTTCTGGGGGTCCGGACATGGCCTTCTAGAGTCTGTTTCTGAACACTTTGAGATGCTTCATTTTCACCAACTTTACATGCAAACCGAATGAGCCAAAACATAACCCAACACTAGCTAATATGAAAATAAAACTAGCTAGTCTTAATCCTAATTGATAACTAACTATCCTTATTAAACAAAATTCTATTTTAAAACACATTCTAATGCTCCCTTGACTCCATCCATAACGCTGTTTATGGACTGTAATTTATTTTGTTGCATCTAATTAATGGTATACTTACATGGACTCGCGTCATTTAAAATTTTAAATTAAGTGGCATCATGTTTAAATGAAATGGAAATGATCTATTTCGTTGTCTATATTTTATTTTATAAATTTAAAATTTAAAATCAATCATGTATGTCAGATTGGTACACAAATTACTAATAATCACTGAATTTGAGTTGGCAAATTTAGCAATATGCATACACACAAGGCGAGCCTATACATATATGTCTACATGCTTGTGAATAACAAAACTAATAGGTCAAGAAATTAACCTTAGCCATTGGTTATAACCCGACATAATTCTAGTAAAATATATTTATTAAAGTTATCTTAACTATCACAATTTTACTAAATATGACTTTGTGAGAGAAAATTGAGAACTGAGCAAATTAAGGGATTAGGTCAAAATTCACATATTGAATAGAAGTGGGCTTCTTTATTTATTTATTTCTTAATTAAAATGTCAGGAGGAATGCGATCAGCTGTGGATCTCTACCAGTGTATTACAATCAAACTACCTGCTGGAAATTGCTTGCTTAGGAGAGGCTTAGAGGGCTGAAACTGCATGCATTTCCTCAAGAACAATTGAGCTATAGGCTAACTCAACCTTATCAAGACATTAGTGGATTTCGAATGCGGCTAATACTAATCAGGCTTGTGTATGTGCAATTTTTTATTGCGAAGATTCGAACCCACGCCAGCTAGTACATGTATAGACCTCATGGATATATCAATCATATTAAAAATAACAATAGCATATGAGAGGCAGATGTTATTTTTAATATGATTGATATATAGAGTGTTTATCTGTCCTATTAATATATATTCCTTTTCTCTCAAACACCGAGACGTACAAAAGGTCCAAAATTTTTTCTCTCTTCATTGTTTTCAAGAATGTGGCACCATTACTGTCCATAATATGCACAATATTAATTGAAAATCAGAGGATTATATCGATCTCCTTAATTTGTCCTCCATATATTTTATATTTATTGGCTCCGGCCAGCGCAGGTTTATAGTTCTTACTACTTCTCGATCTTCTATCATGACTAGGTAGCTAGTGCCACTAGAATTGTTAGTTACAAATTAAGAACCATTAATTTGGATAATCCATCACTTTCAAATATATATATTTTGTCACTTTCTTAAGTGTAATTAATATTATGAAGTGTATATTATTAGCCATAAAAAAAGGTTCCTATTAATTTATTGACGGTTTCAAGTACTGAAATGGATTTAAATTAAGAAAAAACAACAAATGTGATCGAACAATGGCATTTTATTATTAAAAAAAAAAAAAAAAAAACAGATCGATGGAGCGTACATCCGATCAAGTAACAGAAAGAAACATGCAGTACAAATTAATTAAGGATACCGCCAACGCCAAACAGTACGCATGGAGGCCAAGAAACAAAACAACACAACTGAAAATTGGTCTTACAACGCGCGTACACAAGTACTGACTGATGATTGACCTTATTAATTTGTGGACAACATACATATCTGAATTCTGATGATTGGCCTCACGATTTCTTCCATGCTTCGAAAGCTGTGACAATATATATATTAAGAGTAAAAATTAGGTTTGAAAGAGTAGAAATCCAAAGAACGAGAAGTATATATATATATATATTGTTATTTACTTCTTTAGGTATTATTAGTCTACTAGGTTTACATTTCCTTAATCTATTAGGTTACTTGCATCTCTATAAATAGAGGCATCTGTATTCATTATTATTATTAGAGTCAATACAATGTAGTCCATTGTGTGCTTTTGTTCTCTCTCTCTCTCTTCTCTCTCTTTCTTCTGCTTCTAATATATTATCCAATATATTTAACATGGTATCAGAGCCACTTTTCTGTGGCCTTCAATAATTGTCTTTTATGGTGTTTTCTTTTTGATGAATTTCAGTCTTGTTGCCCTACATCACGTGCCGCTCAAAATTTCTGTTGTCCATAGTGTCAAAATCGCCGCAGCCCTTGCAGGAGCTCAACGCTTTTGCCACCGACTATAGTTCAGACGCCGCCAAGTATAGATCCAAAGAGATCTGAAGCGTCCAAGCTTCCGAGCGCTCACACGCGCCACTAGAAGGTTCTATCCGTCAGTAAACGCGCCTCCACGCACATCCTAAGGGTTCCTCGGCACGCCGGCAAGACTCCCCTAAGAAATTGTTTGTTCCTTTTCGGGCCTCTACAAAGCTCTGATCACAACAACAGTACCCCCAATCGACAGATCAGGGCCAGAAGAGTCTAGATCTGTCGAGATCTCCGCCAAAGATACTTTGACGCGCCCACACACGCCGCCATGAGGTGCTGCTCTCAATCCACGTGCCGCTGCAGTGCCTCCACGCGCCTCCAGGTGAGGTGGATCAGCCCGGTTTTCGCACCGCTTCATAGATCAGGTGCCAACGATCACATCGCCACCAAGAACGCTGCCATACCACATTGGACGCGCCTCCACGCGCTGGAAGAAGCCTCTGTGCGTGAATCCCACGAGCCACAGTGCCGCCGCCACTGAGGCGCGTGCACCACACGCGCCAGCGCATCTCTCATATTTTCTGCAGCCACGTGTCATCCTCTCAGAGAGCCACGTCAGCCCTAGCGCTCCACTGCCACGTCAGCAATGATTCATTAGTGCCAATGCAGCACTACCGCCACGTCATGCATATGCCATGTCATCTGTCGGCCATGTCATCACACCTGACACGTCAGCACCTCTTCCAACGTCATCATCTCTTCCACGTCAACTTCACCACCATGTCAACACATTGGCCACGTTAGCGATCCTGGACGTCAGCACTTGTCAGATTTGACTTTTTTGTGTTGACTTTGACTTTGACCATTGAAAAGTTGACCAAGTGTTTTCTACCCAATTTTTCGTCCTGATTTCAAATTTGTGGTCTATTTTTGCTTTTGACATCTTTATATGACAGAAAACAAGATTCTTCTCCAAATTTAAGCGTTTGTTTTATGCGGTTCAAGTTGGTTCATGCTTGTTCAATTCGATTCCATAGCCTTTTCTTTGGCGCAGTTCAATCCGGTTCATTCTTCTTGCGGTAGGCACTCTCAGGTCAGACCAATCTTTCCTCAGGTCCATGGGTTTTCGGGCCAGAGAAGCCCTTTCAACCGGCCCACTTATGCCTTGTCAAATGCCGCCATCACCGGTCACTGCAGCCTCTCCTAGGCCATTGATCCATTACTAATGAGAATTTTTTGGGTCAGACCTTTCAACGGTCCAAGGGTTTCAGACACAATTAGCCTCTTCAACCGGCCATTTTTCTCCCTACTTAGCTCAGCCAGCCAGGCGAGACGGTCTACTAGTTAGATGGGTCAGACTTTAGTTCAGCCGACAAGGCGAGACGGTCCAAGGGTTTCAGGCATGATTAGTCTCTTCAACCGGCCCTGCTTATCTCAGCTGACCAGGCGAGACGGTCTACTAGTTAGAATTTTTTGGGACAGACTTTAGCTCAGGCGAGACGGTCCAAGGGTTACGGGCTAAACAAGCCCCTTTTAATCGAACCTACTTTTCTCAGCCGACCAAGCGAGCTACTTCATTACTAGTATATGGTCTTCAAGTCAAAATTACAACCAAGTGGACCAAGCTCCAGCTTAAATGCATTGCTCAAATTAAGGCAGAATCCACCGGTCTCTAACAATTTTTATGGCGTTACTTCGGCAATTGTTTCGGCACAAGCAGCTTTTTCGGCGAATTCCTTTTTCTTTCCCTTTTTGTTTATCCAAACTCAAGTTTACACATTGAGTTTGAGGGGGGATGTTAAGAATATTACTTGTTATTTACTTCTTTAGGTATTATTAGTCTACTAGGTTTACCTTTCCTTAATCTATTAGGTTACTTGCATTTCTATAAATAGAGGCCTCTGTATTCATTATTATTATTAGAGTCAATACAATGTAATCCATTGTGTGCTTTTGCTCTCTCTCTCTCTTCTCTCTCTTTGTTCCGCTTCTAATATATTATCCAATATATATATATATATATATATATATATATATATAGTAATAAAATTAATAATTACCTTGGTTTGAAAGAGCCCAGTCAGAGTCGTCGCCGTCCACATGCCATGCAAAATAACCAAGCAATTTATTTTGCTTGACATATGTAACCTTATCAGAGATGATATCCTTACCATCATAACCACTCCACGTTGTCCCAAAATACCAATACTGTGCGACATAGTTGTGATCGATCACTTCTACGCCACGTTCTGTTTTAATATGTTCCTGGATTTGTCGATAAAGTATGGGGTCACTTACTTCAGTCGCAGCTCCACTAGCATCTGAGAATATTTCGTGGTTATGAGCATTTTGCAGAAGCCAACTGCGGCCATGAAATGGAAGGCCGATGACTAATTTGTTGACCGGCACGCCTTTAGAGATCCAAAAATCGATGACTTGGGCCACGCTAAGAATTAGAGCAGAGGGTAATGGATTGAGAAATGGAGCAAGCGGTAAAATGGAATTGGGTGAGGTAACAGGGGCCTTCAAGTCATAGGCCACTACGTTGAACCAGTCCAAGGAATTTACGATATCCTCGATATCCTGAATGGGATAATCCTCTGGGTTGTCAGATACGGCAACGGTTAGAAGCAGCTTAGGCGCCTTATCGTTCAGGGTAGCTCGCCACTCTTTGAGGAGTGTGACAAGGTTGGTCGTTTGATCGGGATACAGCCAGTTCAGGCTAAGGCCATCGTAGTTGAAATCCCTGGCTACATCAATGGAGGAACCTATGAATGTTTTACGGTAATTAGAATCGCTAGCGATTGTGGCAAAAATGGAAGGATCAGTGTCTCCACCGATGGATAAAATGGCTTTAACATCAGAGTTGATGCTCTTCACGGTTTTTGCGAAGGATTGAAATTGAGTCTCATACCCGGGAGGAAACCTGAGGTTGTAGGTGCCAGGGTTGACATCGGCAAAGGCAGTAAAAAGATGGGTGAAAAGGCTGGAATCTATGCTGTCCGGCTGCAACTCACCCTTCCAGTACCAGTATCCAGCATTCACACCAGTGCTGCTAGTCATCTTGATCTTGATGAATGATGGGTAAGTTATGTAGGTATTTGAGAGTTGAGAGAGAAGAAGAAATTGGCTCGCTCCACTGATTTTTGTCCATTGCACCTTCATGCTATTTATACTCATATTTTTATGCAAAAAGGCTTTTTTTAATAGAAGAAATCCATGCATGATTCCCACGATTCTTAATTATTTATTAATTTGGATTCCATCAACTTAATTTGGATTTATTTATTAATTCGGCTCATCCATCAAGATGATTACTGAATATTAATTTATTTAATTATTTTTCTCATCAACATCATTAACTAATTATAATTTTACTCCAACCACGTGCACATATATGCATACACCTAGAAAATTAACTAATTATAATATACATTTACATACTGCCACAAATTAATTAAGTGTTACATTCAAATTATATCTATCATACAAAGTCCCGGCCGGTTTAGATCACTTCATTATTTTTTTTTAAACGATCTTAAATTGAAAGAATCTATCATATGGGGTAATTCCTCTCTTTTTCAAGTGGAATAGAGAAGATATATTTCATACTCCACTTAGGGTTTAGACCTCTCCCACAACTCTCCCACAAACAAAAAAAAAAGAAAAAACTATATTTTATAATCATTAAATTTGTAGACTTAATGGTGAATTCATCTATTAACTATGGAGATAGTTAAAAGATAGTTAAAAATATAATTAAGAGAGGTTAAGAGCTTGACACGTGGCATTTAAAACTGGGCAATTAAAATGAAACGTGGCATTGAAAACTGGCTTGGCAATTAAAATGAAACTGTGCGTCCCTCCCTCACGATCAACCACCCAAAAAAAAAAAAAAAAAAAAGTTAATAACAGTTCGTACAAACGTCAAGACAAAGACAAACCAAAGTCAAACCACTACATCATTCTACCCAAAAACAAACCACTACCGGCCTTTCTGGGGTTGAGCGTCATTGTACTTCGAGTAAGTTTTAAATATTCCTTTAAAAAATTTATTTAGTTCGAATTGTGTTAATTATGTTTATATATGATATATTTTCCTTCAATTATGCCTTACAAAATTTCATTTATTATGTTGTTAAGAGTTACTTTCTATTCTAGCTTGCTGCTTTGTTCTTAGAATACTCATATTGTTTAAACACATAAAATTATGAATGCAAAGATGTCCTTTTGTGTTAATGAGAATTTTCCAGACTTTTGTTCTCATTTTTAATAAAAACGTTGTGTTTTCATTTGTAAAAATTATTCCCTACAAACACAAAATTATTTTTAAAACTGTCATTCACAATTTCCTAAAGGTTGCCTTTACGTCTGATTATAGTTAAAAAAATAAATAAATTATATGATTTCTCTTTCTTTTTTACTCAAAAGCGTAAATTTACTCAAAAGTATAAATAAAAACCTAATCAATGAAATTCATAAGGTATAGGAAGAAGTCCAGTCAAATATAGCTTTTTTTTTTTTTTTTTTTTTTTCTCCTTCCAACCATACTTTTGCATTATAAAGTTAAAATATATATATTTATATAGAACATAAGTAATAAGTAATAAATAGAGGAATGATTCACGTTAATATTTTTCTCATCTCATACTACAAATTCAATATATCAATCATTAGATTTGTAGATTTATGTAGACTCCACACAAATTTAATGGTGAATTCATCTATTCACTATGGAGATAGTTAAAAATATAATTAATTATATCATATCTCTTTATAAAAATTATAACAATTAAGGACCAAAAATTGAATATGAAGCACAAAATTACATAAAAATAATAATAATAATAATAATAATAAAAAGACAAATAAATTGACTATTTAGCATTCTCTGCTACATTATTTACCATTATCCTTGAATACGACCATGCAAACACAATTTCCAAAACCAAATCAAAATTAATACTAATATAATAAAATATAATTGACTTTTCCATATACTTTTATCAATTCCAATGAAATTCATAGGTCTTGAAAGCAGTCATGTCAATTAGATATTTATTCTTTCGACCATCCTCCATATATATAACATTTAAAAAAATAATAAAAAAATAAACTACTTTTACAATAAAAGTAAAAGATATTATAAAAATTAAAACAGAAAATAGAGTCAAAAGAATGGAATCGAAAGCACAGAACAAAATAAAAATATGATTTTTGAAATAGTTCGAACATGAGTGTTGAGAATAAAGTTGTATATTGAATTACACAGAATAATGTATAGAAGAGACCTATATATAGGCTAATAATACATACATTGTATGTACATAACTATTGTGGGACAACACTACATATAATCTAATAGTCCCCTCAAGCTCAAGGTAGAGTGCTGATAAGTGCCAAATGTTGCATATTTTGACCCCTTTATTTACATTAGTTAATCCTTTAGTTGTGTAGTTATTTAATATTTTGCGTTAGTTTTGTGTTTTTAGTGTTTTGTAGGTCATTAAAGAAAAACTACAGCTTTAAAGGGAAAAATGAAAAGTTTGGAAGAAAGCATACTTTGAGAAGACCTAGATGATGTGGTTAAGATCAACCGAATCCAAGAAAAAGGTTAAATGGGATTAAAGATCAGATTAGATTAAAGATAGATTGGATAAGATTTCGGATTGGATTCAAATTCAGATTCTGTACACATTTCAGTATTTTGACTATAACTTTCCGTTCAAATATCGGATTAAAGTGATTCAAACTGCATTGGAAAGCTAACTCAAAAAAATACAATTCATTGTGAAATAGGATTTTCCTAATTCGGACGGTTACTATTCTAAAATTGCCCCGCAATAAAAGGTCACAAATTTGGACGAATCCTATTCCAATTTCAAACTTCTATTTTGACTGGGAGACAGACCTCCGAATTATCTAGGTTTAATAAGGTTTTTAGGACTTTCCTAAGCCTATAAATAGACTTCTTTGCATTCAAGAAAAGATACACAATCCAAGAGAGCAAAATTCTTTTGTTTAGTTTTTCTTTAGGTTTAGGTTTAGGTTTAGGTTTAGATTTTATTTTTATGTGGAGCTAAATTCCCAACTAAGGTTGGGGATGAAGCCTCACCGATGAAAAACATCAATACTTTTATGTAAGTCTTTATTTATCTGATTTTATTGAGTTTAATATTTCAATTGTTTTACTTCTTTTCAATGTGTGGAGTGATTCTTTGATATCTTTTGTGATTCAAAGATACACTTGATGATTTAAGATAATTTCACATAATTGATTGCTTGATTTTATTTGCCTAAATAATCGGATATCCCTTGTGATTTGTTCTACGAATACATTTGGTGTTTCAATTAAGATTTGATATCTTTTGTAATTTACGGATACATTTAATGATTTAATTGATATTGGATTCCTTTTGTGATTTGTGCAATTAACGGATACATGAGATGATTTTGATTAACTGTTGAAGCATAGTGAAACATATCTAAGATTTTAATTGTGAGAACTTCAGATTAATATTGATAAACATGAAAGTATGTTGTTATGATTCGATGAGTGAAAATTTTCAAACCTTAGTATTTTATCTCTTAGTTTATTTTAATTAGTTTATGTTTGTCTTTTAATTTCAAAACCAAATTCAAAATCAAAAACCTTTTGGAATTAGATTAGGATTTAATTAGTTTAGATTTTAATTGCTCTTTCAAAAATACAATTCCATGTGGGTTCGACCTCGCACTTGCAATCCATTAACTACAATTGATTCGTGCACTTGCGAGTTAAATAAATTTGCACAACAAGTTTTTGGCGCCGTTGCCGGGGAATTGTTCAATTTTTAAAATGAATTTATTTCTAAATTAGTTTTATTTTTCTACTAGTTATAATTAGGATTTTATTTTTCTGCAATTTGTTTTGTTTTATTCGTGTTACTAATTAAAAAAAAAAAAAAAGATTTTTCTTGTTGTTTTTTGTTTTGTTTGGCTTTTTTCTGATTCTGCCTAACACCTTCCACATGCCCGATTTAGTGCGATCGATCGCAGTCACAGCAAAAGCAGTAGTTCCATAGATCTTTGCCAAAAATTTATTTTTGGTCCTTTTTGTGAGTTTTTAAATTTTAGTTTTATTTTATTTTTTGTTAGTTAGTTGTTTTTTATTTTATTTAAAATAAAAAAAAAAAAAAATTGTTAATGTTTTATGTGGGAAATCTGCATGCTAAAAAGTGAGGGGGAAGCATGAATTTTCATTTTAATGATTTTAATGTCTCTCCTAATTATATGACACCAGCTCCTACTAACTACCCTCAAAATTTTTACCCACATGAGACATGTTCATACTGCTCCAATCCTTATCATCATTATAGTGATTGTCCATCCTAGGGACAAGTTTCTAATTTTCCATATGAAGAAATGAACACCAGTTTCTCCAGTCTATGGTTTGATTCAAATTTCAATTTTTATAAACCGGACTGGAGCAACCAATCTGATTTCTCAGGATCAGCTTAGGCTACAGGAAATTATGCTCACCAATTTGATGAATTGCACCATTTAAAATATCCGCAGTTCGTTCATCAAGCTCAACCTCCTGTTTATCAGTCTACCACTCAAGTGTCACAGCTTGCACCACAATCATCATTGGAAGACATGATCAAAACATTAATAAAAAAAGTCGACCAGTCCAACTCCCGAGCTAATTCCAATTCACAAGTTATACAAGAGCTCAAGAATTCCAACTCCCAAACTATACAAGAGCTAAAAGGTTTTACCAATCAAGCTGTACAGGAGTTGAGGAATTCCAACATGGCTAATGGCAGAGACATACGAGAATAGAGGAAGAAGAGCTTCAAAGTCAGCTGATGGCTGAAAGGCACTACATGATTGATGAGGATGATTCCGAAAATTCTTATCATGAGCATGCCCAAGTCACCATCACACTAGAGAGTGAGGAAATTGTGGATAACAAAGAGGAGGAAAAGAAAGAGGAGCAAGTTGAACACCTTGAGCAAGTTGAGCGCCATGAGAACAGTGAGCCACCAACGGATCCTAATCTGCACAGTGACATAGAAGTGAGTACTGAAGCTCCTGCCTACATCACTGTCCCTCTTGAGACATATCCAGTGCTCAAAGCTTCATCGCCTGAATGTCTCAAAGAGCCATCTTATGTCAAGATACTCAAAGACTTGTGCACACAAGCACACAAATCTAGGAACCACTTTCCTAAGAAGATCCTTCGAAATAAGAGATTCTACAAAACATGGCGAAATATCCTTCCAGATGGGTATGAAGTTTTGAAGAAGAAAGGGTGGAAGGGATTGGTTGGACATCTGCATGATAGGGGGAAGCGCTATAAAGTTTTCTTCTCTAGTTTATTTTCTGCACTTCACTCCATAAATTCTTTCTTTCCTTTTTCATTACATGTTATTTTTATTTGTTTTTGTTTCTAACAGCAATTAATCTTTTGATTTTTATTTCCATAAAAAAAAAAAAAAAAAAAATTGCTGTTAGTTTTTGTTGACAGGTGTTTTGGTGTTTGAGTTTGGAGGATGTCCTGTCCCTTTTTCACACCTTGAGATTTCCTTACTTCTGGTAATGTATTTTTATACTACACATTGAGGGCAATGTGTAATTCAAGTTTGGGGGTATGGAAAAACACTTTGTCTGTATATTTTTGTTCTTATTTCTTTATTTTTATTTGTCATTTTGTGTTAAAAATTTTGAAAAAATAAAAATAAAATTGTGCTATGTTGTTGTTAAGTTTGAGTTAAACTGTAACTGTGATTTACATTGCATTAGCTTGCTTAAAGGGTTGAACAAATTATTATGTCATTAGGAGTCTGAGTCCCTTGACTTATTTTTTGGTAAAAGATATTTCACTTGTTTTGAAATAAATTTTTATGAGCACATTAGCATGTTTTCTGTGAGGTATGATGTTTGAGCTTAGGCTTGTTTTCTTTGAGATTTGTTGGATAACCTATTGATGAATAACCATTGGCTTGCAAGATATATGTATGTATATATATATATATATATATATAAAGAAGAAAAAAATAAATAAAAAGAGAAGGAAAAAGAAAATAAAGATCATGTTGAGTTTTTCACTGAGTAACCGGACCTCTTGCCTCATTAAGCATTGAGTGTTCGTGTCAAAAGGTGTGAAGTTCAGTGTTGATTTATGATATGGCTAGTCTGGCTTCGTAGCCTTTTTGACTTAAGTTAATAAGCCCTTAGGGATGTTCTACATCTAGTGCCCTAAAGCTACCTAGCTTGGGAGTCATTGGCCTAACACTTGTTACATGAGTCAATTAGAAAGCTTAAGGGAGTTAGACATTGCAGAGCCTCTTTAAAAAAGAAAAAAAAAAAAAAGGAAAAAAATGCATATCTTGCCTTGGTTGTTTCATTTGTTAGGGATTCTTACAAATTTTATGGAACTTGTCTTGAGTTTAAGCTGAAAGCTTCATGATTATATGCTAATTACACTTTACACATTTCAGAACATATGAGGTCTCAATTGTCCATTTATGAGTGATTTGATTTTGGATTTCCTTTTGACTGTTATGATGGTGTTTGTCTTTTTAAGTTTGCTCATGAATAAGAACCATGGTTTATGTGAAACTTCTTTCTTGTTAACAACATAGTGCTACAATGTTTGTGGGTATCATTCATGTTAAGCCCTCACGAGACTTCACTCGTCCACTAGGGATGCCTAAGGGTTTAAAAGGCTTGTTGCACATGCTAAATGCAATCGTCTCTCCCACGAAAGATGATTTATGTTTCTTGCTTTCATTTTATTTTTTCGTTTTGTTTTGCTAAGGGACTAACAAAATGTAAGTTTGAGGATGTTTGATAAGTGTCAAATGTTGCATATTTGGACCCATTTATTTACATTAATTAATCCTTTAGTTGTATCGTTATTTAATATTTTGTGTTAGTTTTGTGTTTTTAGTGTTTTGTAAATTATTAAAGAAAAACTATAGCTTTAAAGAAAAAAAATGCAAAGTTTGGAAGAAAGCATACTTTGAGAAGACTTAGATGATGTGGTTAAGATCAACCGAATCCAAGAAAAAAGTTAAATCGGATTAAAGATCAGATTGGATTAAAGATAGATTGGATAAGATTTCAAATCAGATTCAAATTCAGATTCTGTACATGTCTCAGTATTTTGACTATAACTTTTCATTCAAATATCTGATTGAAGTGATTCAAGTAGCATTGGAAAGCTAACTCAAGATACAACAATTCATTGTGAAATATGATTTTCCTAATTCGGATGGCTACTATGCCAAAATCGCCTCGCAATAAAAGGTTACAAATCTGGACGAATCCTATTCCGATTTCAGACTTCTATTTTGACTGGGAGACAGACCTCTGAATTATCTAGGTTTAATAAGGTTTTTAGGACTTTCCTAAGCCTATAAATAGACTTCTTTGCATTCAAGAAAAGATACACAATCCCAGAGAGCAAAATTCTTTTGTTTAGTTTTTCTTTAGGTTTAGGTTTAGATTTTATTTTTATGTGGAGCTAAATTCCCAACTAAGGTTGGGGATGAAGCCTCACCGATGAAGAACATCAATACTTTCATGTAAGTCTTTATTTATCTGATTTTATTGGGTTTAATATTTCAATTGTTTTACTTCTTTTCAATGTGTGGAGTGATTCTTGGATATCTTTTGTGATTCAATGATACACTTGATGATTTAAGATAATTTCACATAATTGATTGCTTGATTTTATTTGCCTAAATAATTGAATATCCCTTGTAATTTGTTCTACGGATACATTTGGTGTTTTAATTAAGATTGGATATCTTTTATGATTTACGGATACATTTGATGATTTAATTGATATTGGATTCCTTTTGTGATTTGTGCAATGAATGGATACATCAGATGGTTTTGATTAACTGTTGAAGCATAGTGAAACATATTTAAGATTTTAATTGTGACAACTTCAGATTAATATTGATAAACATGGAAATATGTTGTTATGATTCGATGAGTGAGAATTTTCAAACCTTAGTATTTTATCTCTTAGTTTATTTTAATTAGTTTATGTTTGTCTTTTAATTTCAAAACCAAATTCAAAATCAAAAACCTTTTGGAATTAGATTAGGATTTAATTAGTTTAGATTTTAATTGCTCTTTCAAAAATACAATTCCCTGTAGGTTCGACGTCACACTTGCAATCCATTAACTACAATTGATTCGTGTACTTGCGAGTTAAATAAATTTGCACAACAAGTGCGAGAGACCAACTTGAGTTTGGATACAAGATCACGGAAACGCCCTAGAGGATGTGACTTTGTAAAGATGTCCGCGAGCTGATCACAGGACGTGACAGAATGAAGCTATAATGAGCCCTGAAGAAGGTGATGACAAACAAAATGACAATCAATCTCAATATGTTTGGTCCGTTCATGAAAAATATCATTATGAGCAATCTGAATAGCACTCATGTTGTCAAAGTATACAGGAGTAGTAGATGAAAGAGAGACACCCATATCTTGTAACATCCATCGCAACCAAAGAAGCTCCGAGGTAGTGTCAGCTAAAGCACGATATTCTTCCTCGGTGTTAGATCGAGCAATAACAGTTTGTTTCTTACTTCGTCAAGAGATAAGAGAGGTGCCAAGTAGGAAACAGTAACCAGTGGTAGAGCAACGATTTGTTGGATCACCCGCCCAATCAGCATTAGTATAAGCACGCAGTTGAAGAGGAGACTAAGAGGAGAAATAGAGCCCATGAAATAATGTCCTCTTCACGTAGCGAAGGATGCAGAGGACAGCTGAGAAATGAGTGGAGAGAGGAGCAGCCATAAACTGACTCACCTGATGGACAGCATACGAGATATCAGGCCGAGTGACAATAAGTTAAACAAGATTGCCAACTAAATGCCAATATAAGGTAAAATCACGAAGAAGCTCGCCATCATAAGGAGTAAGACGAGTATTAAACTCAGTTGGAGTGTCGACAATCTTACTATCTGTGAGATTGGCCCGGGGAAGGAGATCAGAGATATACTTGGCCTCTGTCAAATAATAACCATCAGAAGAAAAGGAAATCACAAGACCAAGAAAATAGCTGAGAGGGCCAAGATCTTTCATCTCAAAATGCTGACTGAGGAATTGTTTAAGTTCCTGAATACCAGTGGTATCATCTCCAATGATGATCATGTCATCAACATATAGTATAAGAAGTATGGTGCCCCGGTTTGTGATGCGAATAAACAAGGCTGAATCATAAGAGCTGATGGAGTATCCAAGGCTAGAGACAGTGGAGGTAAACTTAGCAAACCATGCTCGAAGAGCCTGCTTAAGTCCATATAGAGCTCGACGGAGACGATAAACCTTGTTTGTAGGATGAGATAATCCAGGAGGTGGCTGCATATAGACTTCTTCACTTAAATCGTCATTAAGGAAGACATTTTTGACATCCATTTGACAAGGTGACCAATGTCGGGAGGCTACAACAGCCAACAAAGCACTCACAGAAGAGAGGCGAGCAAATAGAGCAAAAGTCTCCTCATAATCCACACCGTACTCCTAAGTAAATCCTCTAGCCACAAGTCGAGCATTGTACCTATCAACAGTACCATCGAAACAAGTCTTGATTTTGTAAACCTACTTACACCCAACCACAGACTTTCTAGGAGGCAAGTCAACCAGATCTCATGTATTGTTCTTGTGTAAAGCATTAAGTTTCTCTTTCATCGGGCATGCCAAAAAGGGATAGTGGAGGCCTCACGAAAGGAGTGAGGCTCATGCAAGGTAGTTAAGGCTTGAAAACAATGAAAATCCTGTATATGGGATGGGAGAGATCTTACTCGGGTGGATCGGCGAAGGTCATGGTGGAGTGCAGACCGGATCCTCGGACAAAACAGAACCTGGCGACGCAGATGGAGCAGTGTCGAGAGCATGAGATGACTGTTGTTCGAGCGAGAGAGACTCTGGCAAGACATTGTTGGTGGGAGTTGGAGAAAGAGGAATCTCGAGAAGAGTAGTAAAGGGAGGAAATGATGGCATGCTGAATTTGCTAACTTCGTGGAATAGTCGATGCTCCCAAAAAACGACATGACGGGAGATGCGAAGATGACAAGACACAGGATCATAACACTGATAGTCCTTTTGTTCCACTCCATATCCAAGAAAACAACACAACCGAGACCAAGGCTCGATTTTGGTGTGCTCATGAGGTTGGAGTAAAACAAAACAGGCAGAACAAAAAACACGAAGATGGTGATATGAGGGGACAGAGCCAAACAACCTCTCGTGAGGAGTGCAATTATCAAGGATAGGGGTAGGTAGCCTATTGATCGTATAGACAGCCGTGAGAGTGGCTTCACCCCAAAATGGGGTAGGAATAGATGTGGAAAGAAGAAGAGCACGAACAATGTTTAAAATGTGCCTAAGTTTACGTTCAACTCGACCATTTTGTTGTGAGGTGCCTAGACACGACAAATGAAGGACAATGCCATAATGTTTGAGGATGGCTTGAAAATCATGTTGAGTATATTCTAAAGCATTATCAAAACGAAAAGTTTTGATGGGTTTTAAAAATTGGGTTTCAACCATTTTGGCAAATGTGCGATAAATTTCCAATAATTCAGAATGAGATTTCATTAAAAACACCCAAATGTAACGAGAGAAATCATCAACAAAAATAACAAAATAACGTGAACCACTCATACTAGCAACAGGAGAAGGTCCCCAAACATCATAATGAATTAAATCAAAAGAAGCAGTAGCATGAGACTCACGATTATTGAATGGCAAAGCCGGTTGTTTCCCAAGTTGACATGAAATATAATCAAGAGAACTATTGGACACTGAACCTAACAAATCCTTTGAAGCTAAAAGTTGTACCCGAGATGCAGATGCATGAGCAAGACGCGAATGCCAAAGTGCAAGAGATGGCACCTCCCCACGTTAGTGGTGGGGAGGTGTAAGGATGAGAGTTCGAACATGCACCCAATTCTACGCCTGATCCCAATGGTCTAGTTCATACGAGGATCCTGCACTTGCACACCAGAAAAGTAAAAAATAAGTCTATATCCAAGTTCACACGGTTGGCCAAATTAAAGAGGATTGAAGGACAATTCAGGCACATGAAAAACTTCACGATCAGAAAGGGAAGGAGTATTAATAGTGCCTATATTTTTAATAGTCATAGTGGAGCCATCAGCTGTGCGAATCAATGAGGAATGAGGTGAAGGTGCATATGTTGTAAAGGAAGTAGGGTGAGGTGTCATGTGATTACAACAAGAAGAGTCAAAGAGCCAAGACGAAGGGTTACCTGGTAGGATTGAGAGGACAGAGGAAGATGCATTACCAGAACAAGATTGGATGACCAGGTTGACTATTGCCTCGAAGTCAGCTGGAAATAAGGTGATACTGGATCCTGATGATTGGCCAGAGGGAGCAACTGAAGAGTGAGCAGCTGGAGATGAACCACTCTTAGTATGGGCAACTGCTGCTGTGGGTGCATTAGATATTCCCTTACACCAACACTTGTCAATAGTGTGCCCGCGACGTTGACAATAGCGACAGTAATTGTTATCGTGAGACTTAGGAGGGAATCGACAAGTGCCATTTAGAAGGGTCAAAAGAAAAAACTGAACCGAAATATAAAATTAGGACGATAAAATAGAGTAGAAAGTCAACGTTCAAAGTCAACAGTCAAGTTTGGTAACAGTCAACGGTCAACACAAGGCTAACAAGGCAGAGTCGCTGACGTGGCCAATATGCTGACGTGGAAGAGGTGCTAACGTGGTAGAGGCACGGACATTGCACTAGGGGATGACGTGGCACTATGGTTGACGTGACCTTGGATGACGTGGCAGTCTGGAGTGCCTGGTGCGTGTGATGCACACACGACTGTAGACGGCAGCACCTTGGTACGTAAGATGCACGAGCATTACTTGGAGAGGCGCGTGAGGGCGTGTGGCACGTCGGAATAAGGTGCGGTCGACAGTGCTGGAGTCGTTGGAGGGAGATCTGTCAATTGGTGTGCTAAGAGAAGCAGGCAGACCACCGTGGTAGCCTGTGGCGGAACGACAGTGGCGGAATAACTAAGACTTTGGGCGGCACGTGTGGGAGTGTGAAAACTCCAATGGGACTGTGTGCGGTGGCTCTAGAACGTTAGTCTTCCGAGGTCTCGAGTGGTATAGTGATCCGCTGAAAAAGACGAGGAGAAGAGAGAGAACCGTGAAGGACAGAGCGAAAGATTCACCAGAGAACACTAGTGACACCGGAAAAAAGAAAATGGGATGTGGAAGAAAAAAAAATTATTAAAGGTGATTCAGAACTTGTGCTCTAATACCATTTTGAGAATAAGGTTGTATATTGAATCATACAGAATAATATACAGAAGGGGCCTATATATATAGGCTAATAATACAGACACTGTATATACATAACCAATGTGAAACAACACTACATATAATCTAATAAGGAGGACGATCTAGAAACAAAATATTGAAATCAATACAAACTGAAAAACGTTTGGAGAGAACAAAAATTGTACAAACGGAATCAAATCTAATTTTTGATTCCTTCAATGCCAATTTGCATGCTTGAACTTTTCCTATATATATTTAATACTTATTCACACTGCCTCATTTTTGTTTCTTGCTATGACTATTTGATATCTGTTCAAAATAATATGTCCTAATAAAAAAATTTCTAACATATTTCCTTAAATTCATAAAGGGAAAATTGTTCTTAAGCTCATTATTACGTGAATGTTATATTAGAATATAACATAGGTCTAGAATAATCCGTTATATTAGAATATAAATGAAACAATGTGTCCAACTGAATCATGGAAAAGTGCCAAATTAAGCTAGGTCAGATTAAAAATCTAATACTAATAACCTATCATGCGAAAATATTCCGCCTGTGTAAAATAATTTGCAAAATATTCTCTTAGGCTCATTATTTGATATTTGTTGTCAATAATATCATGTTTGGATGACAACATAATATTAATGCTTTTTGCTGTACTTTTCTAAAAATTTATTTAGTGATAGCATTTTGTTTTGTAACATTAATTCTTTAATATTGTCCGTGTACATAAATACTATTATTTATATCTAAAGTGCAATTTGTTATTGGACATTTTTTTTTTTTGAAATTACAATATTATGTACACAATCTCTTGAATTAACAATTAAAATTATTAAATACCGGTGCTTTGTTTTGCTTCATTGGGAATTCAATTGCAATAGGCGTTGAGGAATTTTTCATAATTTAAAAGACACACATTTATACTCTTTGATTGAAATATGACATTAATTCCCTTCTTCTTCATAAATGTTTATTTAGTCTCATTACTTTGAATTGTATCATTAATTACCAAATGTTGTGTGTATTATTTTTACTGTATTTTGAGGAGAAAAATGCAAAGTTGTCTAATTTAACACGCGGTGGTAATATGGGAGGTCTCTATGTCACTTTTTAAAGTTTGATGGTATAATAAGTACAAAATAAGTAATAGCTAGTATAGGGGTTAAAATGTTTTTTTTTTAATTTTTTAATTTTTTTTATTTTTCTTAGATGATATATATATATATATATATATATATATATATGCTCCGATTGCCTACGAATGCAATTAAATTACGTAGAAGATGTGGAATATTTGAACTTCAAACTATCATAGAGTACATGTCAATAAAGATTATTGTATTATTCTTGTGATAACGATGCACAATAAATGATATGGACTGTTGTGTTTGAAACGATAAATTATATATAGTCGGATCCTAGCTTGCATGAGATGGAATGCTCAAGGAGTACCTTTCATATAGCAAATTAATGATATCGACAACACGTACAACAAAAGTCCCGCCGCCCAAGCTTGTCATTGTTAGAGTTTTTGATTGTTGTGGGAGATTGAATGAGTCCAAATACATAGTAGGTTGAGGCTAGAGGGCGCCATCAATTGGCAAGTCCAACTATATGCCCTTGAACTCTCTCTCTCTAATTTTTCATTTTGGAGTATATTTCTTGTTGTAAATTGTTGTTACCGTGCACTCTGTCAATCACTGATATTTCAAAATTATTCTTTATACGTGAAAGAATATGAGTCATTATCTTCAACATAACTTAATGATAACCAGTATCCGGGTTAATCTTGGATTATGAAATGAATTTGCCAATCACAATGATCGCCCTAGCTTACTGGCCGGAGAGGGCAAATATTATATCCAGGAGTCGCCTTCCGCACTAACATTATTCAAATCCATGGTGGTTGCTTCCTCTATTGCCGGGAGAGCAACCTTAGCTTCCTCAACAGGGCACTATTAGAAGAAAAGTCAAATATTAGAAGTATTAGTGCTTTAAATATATAAACTGACATATATCTAAAATGTATTTGAGAATTACATTTTTTTTATTAAAAATCACATGTATTTCCTCAATATATATACTAGAACACCGCTAGTAGCTCACAAGCTTAATTAATTTGCTAATGAGTTTGAGTCTACTTAGATATATAATTAACTACTCTTTTAGTTTATACTTTTTCAATGTAAGATACAAATATCATGATTGTATACACAATAAAAAAATAAAAAAATATCATTTACCTAAGTGGTCAAAAAAAAAAGACCTAAATTGTTTTTTTTTTAACAAATTACAAATTTTTTTTTGTAAAGGTGGGGGCTGGCGGGGCCGCCTCTTAGTTCCGTCACTGCCTCAAATTCAATGTACATATATTAAAGGTAGGCTACTGTGATGTCTACTATTTGCCTTATATATATATATTTCCAACAAATTGTTGCAACAACAGATTGTTAAACAACTCATCTCTTTCATTTACCATTAATTTATTTTCAAGCAAAATACTTAATTAAGAGTATTGGCATGAGAGGAAATGGTTTTAAATTCACCGACATATATGATTTTCCATACACTATCATAGCTATGTCAAGGTGAATGAGTCGTGCAAGTGTGCAATACTTGGAGAAGGGTCCTCTTCATTTCAAATGAAACGGAGAGGAGCCCGTCCTTTAGTTTAAGAGAATAAAATTGTTCAAAAATAATAATAATAATAATTTTACCCTTCTAAAAATAAGGAATGGGTTCTTCTCAATTTCATTTCAAATGGAGAGGATCCGATTTGTCAATACTAAGAAACGAGAATAATCCTCTCCATTTCATTAGTGTAAAAGAGGAGTAACACGGTTCCTTGAAGCTATGTGAAGAGTGAAATAATTTATAATGCGGAAATATAAAAGTAGAATAATAAATAAGCAAGAGAGAAATAGACACAAGATTAAGGTGGTTCAGCAATATGCCTACACCCATGCACTAAAGCCTTATAGGTTACATCTTAAATTTATTAAGTAAATGTAATTGTACATAAGAAGCCTCCTTATATAGGAGCCTAAGGGGAGAGGGACTTCATGCTTTTCCAATGTGAAACAAGCCTTAGGTGAGGCTTATTTATGTGAGCAAATAACAAGGGCTTTCTCAACACTTAGCAAGGTGGGACAAGCCCACATTGCTATTCTCTAACAAAGAGGGAGCATTAGTTAGGTATCATATTATTTTATTTTATTTTATTTTGGAGTTATTTATCTGAGTATTTCTTGGATCATAACATATGTTACGAATGAAAATTATGTATAAGATAATGGATTTTAATTTCAAACAAATAGATATATGTCAATAAAGATAAATTGTACAAGCACGTCGATTTAAATATTACTCGCTAGGAAACAAATGTCACTCAAATAAAATGATCTCAAAATTATACCAATTAAGTAACTTTTCCGCATTCAAATTATTGGTATTTTCATTTTGTTGTTGATCGATTTTAATTCCAAGAACAGGGTCTAAATCAATTAAATACACGATCCTATAGAATTAATCAAACAATATGGAAGTTCTACCAACAATCTATCGAATACGATAGAAGCCATTGAAGGGAATGCGAGGCTCGGAGGCAGTGTACTACTCTTACTTCTTAGCTAGGAGAGATATTTCTTGGACCTTTGAGAAGAGAGCGCATAGGTAGATCGATATAGCCTTTCCTTTTCCCTTCTTATTTTCTTTATTGTTTACCCTTTGGAATTAATTATATTATTATTCTTTGTTAAAATATGCCTCCAAACTTAATAAGTCATGACGACATCGAGGCCCTACATCGTATGTCAAATAACACATTTTTTTTTTCTTAAAATACCCATAAAGTTATTAAAAAGTAAAATTAAAAAGATATATAAAAATAATCATTGAAAAAAAAAATTAATTAATTAAGTGGGCTAATATTAGCCTAATATGGAAAGGTTATCTTTTCAAAAATGTTATCTTTTTAATAAATTTAACTGTATTTTGAGAAGAAAAATACCAAGTTGTCTAATTTAACACACGATGGTAATATGGGAGGTCTCTATGTCACTTTTTAAAGTTTGGTGGTATAATAAGTACAAAATAAGTGATAGCTAGTATAGGGGTTAAAATGTTTTTTTTTTTTTTTTTTTCATTTTTCTTAGATGATATATATATATATATATATATATATGCTACGATTGCCTACGACTGCAATTAAATTACGTAGAAGATGTGGAATATTTGAACTTCATACTAGAGTACATGTCAATAAAGATTATTGTATTATTCTTTTGATAACGATGCATAATAAATGATATGGACTGTTGTGTTTGAAACGATAAATTATATATAGTCGGATCCTAGCTTGCATGAGATGGAATACTCAAGGAGTACCTTTCATATAGTAAATTAATCATATCGACAACACGTACAACAAAAGTCCCGCTGCCCATGCTTTTGGTTGTTAGAGTTTTTGATTGTTGTGGGAGATTGAATAAGTCCAAATATATATATAGTAAGTATAATAGTGAGGGGGCGCCATCAGTTGGCAAGTCCAACTATATATGTGCCCTTGAACTCTCTCTCTCTCTCTGATTTTTCATTGTGTAGTATATTTATTATTGTAAATTGTTGTTATCGTGCACTCAGCCAACCACTGCTATTTCAATATTATTCTTTATGCGTGAAAGAATATGAGCCACTAACTTCAACATAACTTAATGATATCGACAACATTGTCAATACGTACAACAAAAGTCCATAACATTTGCATTGCTTCATTACTAGAGATGTTGAAACGTCTTCCTCCCTTCAATTAATGCATGTGTATGTATGCATGCACAAGCTTTTGGTTGTTAGAGCTTTTGATTGTTAAATACATGCATATATAGATGATTGAATGCATCCAAATATATAGTAGGTGTTATAATGTCGAGGGACCATCAGTTGATAAGTGTAGATATATACAGTTGAATGTTACTCCACAGCATTAACAACACACTAACTGATAATAACTGTGTAAAAAGAGATGGTTGGTCATAGAGTTCGGTTTGCGTGTGAAAAATGGGAGAAAATGCAACTAAAACTCTCTCTCTCTCTCTCTCTAAGTTTTTGGTGAGGTAATTTGACTGAATGATAATGTCTCCGGAGTACTTGAAAATTTATCTACCATGATTCAAGGAGCAACCCTAAAATTTCTGTGAACTTAAATTAACTGAATCACAAATGGAAAGACCAATAAAGAGTTAGTATATATGATAAGACAAATTAAAATGACAAGAAAGAAAAAGATTAATTATAACAGAAAATTTTGGGAGGTACACATCAAATGAGTCAAACAGGAGTAAGTAAATATATATATTAGGACACTTGTAGCCTAAAAGCTTAATTAAGCTAATGCGCTTAGATCCACTTAGGTATATATATTTTTTGAGTAAAAATCTTTAAATTTCATTGATAAAAATCAAGAGCATAAAGCTCTAAGAAATCATAGCCAATAGCTATGAGGTTAATTATAAAGTCCTAAATACAATCATAAAAATCTTACAGTATTCAAATACACATTTATGACTTTAAGCTTCCGTCAACCCATGTACCATTACAGTTAAGGAACAGATCTGCTCCAAGTAGACTAGATTTATGGCATGGATCGCTCAAATACAAATACAAATACAAATACAAATACAAATACAAAAAAAAAAAAAAAAAAAAAAAAAAAAAAAAAAAAAAAAAAAAAAAAAAAAAGAAGACCAAAAATCAAAACAACAAAAAAATAAATAAATAAAAATCCGGCCGTAAGAGATAAACCCCCTACACCGATTTACTCCTCCTCAGCCTGAAGGTCAGGAGACAATTCCATTCCTCATCCGAAGGCCAGGAAAAAAAGAATAAAAAATTAAAAAAAAACAAAAAAACAAAAAAACCCCCATAAGCAGTAGCGGAGGAGCACGGCATCGTAGACATCCCTAGGAAGACACGCATTGGCTGATGGAGATGATCATATCTAAGGTTGAAGAAACTAGATCTAGATCTAAAGCAAACCCGCCAAAAATGGAGATCAGAGGAGACCACAGATTCACTTAGTTATATTAACTACTCTTTTAGTTTATATTTTATCAATGTGGAACACAAGCATCACAAGTACATACACAAAAATAAAATAAAATAAAATAAAGAAAAAAAATATTACTCACCTAAGTAGTCCAAAAAAAAGAAGGGAAAAAAAAAAAAACCTAAATTTTAATTTATTTTTGAACAAATTTAAAGATAAAATTACTCTCTTTTTTTTCAAGGCATGGGGCTGGCGGGGGCCACCCCAGTTTCTATTATCAATGCAAAGGCGTACATGAGAGGAAAGGCGTGTTGAAACAGGCCAAAAATTTGGATTTTTTTTTTTACAAGCCCGCACAAGAGTAAGGAGATTCAAACTTGTGACTTCCGCTTTATAAGCCATAGTCCCCAACTGATTGAACTATTCCTTTATAATGCACCAAAATAAATATATACATTTATTCCATAAATCGTGTATTATAAACCAACACCTAAATTATAATTAACATTAAATATTGTAATATCATAAAATAAATAAACTAATTTGCCCATAAATAACTTTGATATTGTACCCATCTTCCGCCAATCGTTCAAGTATCCCAATGGAATGTTTATGTATTTCCAATAGGTAGCTTAATAGGTTGGAGACTGCATCTCATGAAGTAGAGCTGTGAAGGTCACTAGTTCGAATCATCATCCCCATTTTCCCTCCCCTTGGATATGGACACATATAAAATAAAAATAAAAATAAAAATATGGAACGTTTAATTTCGCTCTAGCCAAACGTTCGACATCCCACTTGAATGCTCGATGTTTGCCCTAACTGAGCGTTCGACATTCCATTGGAACGTTCGAAGTATACCCCGAACGTCCGATCATGCTAGATGAGTTTTTTAACTTTTTAGCCATATCAGTCATTGTTTCATTTTTGCATTCTAGCAAGTTCTAAACTTAGAGAGAGAGAGAGAGAGAGAGCTTTATGCTCATGATTATCAATGAATGAGACTGATATGTTTCCCCTTCAAAAAGAAAAAATATTTATATGGGAACATAGACTTTAACATGATTTACTTTATATGGATATTAAACTAGAATAAAGGGTCTTATGTTTTTATTCATTTGAATGATTTAAGGTCTTTTTTTTTTTTTCATTTGTATGACTTACTTCGATTTTTAGGCATATTTTGAAAGTGATTTTTTTTTTTTTCAAAGCAAAAGAAGGCAAAAATTTATTTATCAGATATTCATACTAATTTTCTATTAATTCTTTAATAATCAAAATCAATATTTTTTCCCTTTATGCTTCTTTTGATTTTAAATTAATCATATCGGAACACAATTTTAACATGTTTTAATTTATATAAATTAAACTAAAATCAAGGGTCTTATGTTTTAATTCATTTGATCATTTTATGGTTTTTTTTTTTTTTGTAAGATTTACTCCGATTTTCAGGTATTTTTTTCAAAGTGCTTTTTATGATTTTGAAAGCAAAGAAGATTAAAATATATTTGATTGTTATGCAAAAAATGAATATAAATGCTTTGAAAGCACCTAACATTCCCTAAATGCTTTGGAAACATCATAGAGATAATTAGGCATTGAATGTGATGTGAGTCATTGGGAGGATTTTTTTTTTTACTTTTATTTTGTTGTGTATATTTTCTAATGGCTCAAAATTATATGGATAGGTATCACATCAATAATATTAAAGATCCTTGCTAACATCAATAATGCTTTTTTTTTTTTGGTAGGAACAATGATTTTAACATATTTTAATTTATATGGATTAAACAAAAATTAAGGGCGTTGTGATAGTAAAATTTTATGCGATTTATACATCTATACGATGTTCTGTGTGTAAATTGTAATTTTGTGTCACTATATTGAATAATATATTGGTGTATAACCTTTAGTATGTCTTTTTATTTAAAGAGGCATGACATTTTTTTTACGACCTTTAATGAAAAGTACAATAGAAAATCCAAATAAAAAAAAAAAGTTTTGAAATTAAATTATAATGAAAAAACTTGTATAAAGCATTGGTTATGAGCTAGTTATCAATAATACAAGCTTCTTTATATATATATATATATATATAGGAAATTTCTTCAAGAAATTCCTGAAGCAAATATAGATTCACATGATTGGAACATACCCAAGGTCCCAACCAAAGAAATTTATAAATCAAGTTTTTCACCATTGTCTTTTAGCAATGATTACAGCGTAAAAACAGTTGAACAAGTCTATGCTTTAAATAAACATCATGATACATGTTAATTACTTTCTAAAGAAGTAATTAAAAAACTTAGAGAAAAGAAAATGAATTTCCTTCATGTAGGATTAATCCAAGTTGCAGTAAAACCCCTAGTCCGTCTAGGAATCAATGCCTCTGTACTTTTGTGTTTAAGAGATGCAAGACATAAAGATTACAGCATTAGCATGTTAGGAGTCGTTGAATCTAGTCTACATAAAAGACCAATTCATTTCGACTGTTTCCTTGACTTCACTTTAAGTTTAAGTGATCCACAGATCTTAAAAGCTTTAACTTTGAACATAAAAACAGCAGGTTATTATATGTTAGAAGAAAGCCAACCTTTAGCTTTAATTTACAGATTTTATTATAAATCAATGAAAACAAATCTTAATGCGCATGCTCTTGTTAAAAGCCCCAAAGATAAAACTTTACTTATACAGACGCATTCTTGTGATGCAAATGTTAGAGTACCAAAATCAGTAGTTTGGTCTGAAGTAAAACTTCCATCAGAATGGTTATTAGAAAATGAAAACATTCCAACAAAAACAGAAAATACAGCATTTGATCTAAATTATTTACAACAATACTAAGATGGTACTGTTAGGTTAAGTTTTGATAGACCAAGAATCAGCA
Organism: Corylus avellana; assembly: GCF_901000735.1. Lineage (NCBI taxonomy): Eukaryota > Viridiplantae > Streptophyta > Magnoliopsida > Fagales > Betulaceae > Corylus > Corylus avellana. The sequence goes on from NC_081546.1 coordinate 15,701,129, forward strand.
AACCACCCTTCATGATGAAAGAAACAGCTTTCCAGGATACACCAACAAGCCATAGAAATCCACAAGATACAAGCCGTAGATATTCTGCCTCTTCCTCCGTTAATATTGAACCTTTAAGAAGAGATAAAAATTTAAAGTTAAAAGGTATAAAAGTAGAATCTGTAATAAGCTCCCTATGTTATACAGCTAATCAAGAAAATTTTGAAGAAGAAGGACCAAATTCCCCAAAACAAACAGATATAGAAGAACCTCCTTTACACACACAATTAATGACTATAAGTAAACCATTTACCTTAAACCTCCAACCCTTAATCAAAAACTATAATTCTACAAAAAATACAGAAAAAAGAGAAAAATATAAGTTAAAATATACAAAAGAACAAAAAATAAAAATCTATGCAGAATGGAAAAAATTTATGACTGAACATAAGTTACATATAAAATTCTTTGACTTTATAAAAATTTATAAAAATAAAAAATTAAACATGATAACTCAGTGGAAAAAAGAAAAGAAAACAATAATAGAAGCAAGTCACCCTCCAAAAGAACCAATCTTTGTAAACTTTAAAGGATCAAAAATTTTAGCCTCCCCTTTTAAAACTTTCAAAGATGACGAAAACATAAAAAAGCTTATGGAACAAAACAATTACACAAACCAAAGCCTCACAACCATTGGAAAACAATTAAACCTAATAGAAAACAGAATTACACCCCTAACTAAAACTCAAACTGAAAAGAAAAAACCTCATTACGAACAACCCCTCTTAAAAATTTCACAACCCAAAATGTTATACTTAAAGGATAAAGAAGAAACCTGTCTTGAAAAGGTCAATAATATACTAAAACAACTTGAAAATGCCAAGAATGACGCGCTAAAAACCCTTGAAAATGTTAAAACTGAAGC
>NC_081546.1:15702052-15719896 GCF_901000735.1 Corylus avellana
GCTAAAACAACTTGAAAATGTCAAAAGTGAAACCTCGTCCTCTAAAACGGTCCAAGTCATTAGAAATGACAAACAAATAATCACATATAAAACAACAAGTGAAACACAAAGTTCAGAATCTGAACAAACTACAGATCAAGAAATACAACAAATTGAACAACAATTCAGTGAATTCCAAATTAATAGAATGATTAGACCAACGCCTAACGCCCTCACTTGGTACACTAGACCTACACCACCATATATTCAATATAAAGAAAGAAATGTTTTTAACCAATTCTCAGTCTCTACAGACAAGATTTATGAATGGAATATTGATGGTTTATTTGAACAAGAAATTTTAAAATTACAGCACATGTCAATGGTTACTAATAATTATCTTACAAATTCAGATAAAACTAATGCATATATTGTAGACGTTTTAACATCAGGATTTACTGGAACATTAAAAGCTTAGTGGGAAAAATATCTAACTGAAACAGATCGTACTAACATAAAATATGCAGTTTAAAAAGATGAAGAAGGAATCCCAATTTATGATGAAACATATAACAGAGGAATCCCAGGTGGAATTAATGTTTTAATTTACACCATAATGAAACACTTTACAGGAATCCCTAGTAATGTTACATCCAGAATTCATGACCAACTAAGTAACCTTAGGTGTCCAACCTTAAGTGATTTTAGATGGTATAAAGATGGTTTTATATCAAGAGTAATGTTAAGAGATGACTGTAAAAATGCCTTTTGGAAAGAGAAATTTATCAATGGTTTACCCAATCTATTTGCCCATAAAATCCGTAAAGAATTAAGCAATAAAACTGAAATTATAGAATATGATAAGCTTACCTACGGAGACATCATAAGTATAATAAGTAAAATAGGATTAAAAATGTGTATAGATATGAAGATAAATAAAAACTTGAACGAAGAAAAAAGAGAAGCAAAATATGAAATGGGAAATTTTTGTGAACAATATGGCTTACCTCCTATACCACCCTCTAGAAGAAAACATAAGGATAAATACGCAACAACTAGAAAGCCCTATAGAAAAGGTTATAGAAATAACAAAAACTTTGAACCAAATCAATATTACAAGAAAAATAAAACAGCAAGAAAATATTACAAAAAATCAAAAAAACACAAAATATGACAAAAAGAAAGTAAAATGCTTCAAATGTGGAAAAACAGGCCATTACAAAAATGAGTGCAAAGTAAAAGATAAAATCAATCAATTAAAAATTTTCAACAAAGAAAAACAAGATTTGTATAAAATTTTAGAACTCAGAAATTCAGATTCTAGCGACAATGAAGATGAAATCTTTAACACCTCAACAGATTATGAATCAAGTCAAAATTCTAGTAATTCAGAGGTAGAACTAGGTTGTAAAGATTCATGTTGTAAAACAAAACTTAAGATAAACGTATTAACTAAACATGAAGAAATGTTAATCGATTTAATAGAAGGAATAGAAGACCCAGAAACTAAAGCCAAATACCTTAAAAAATTCAAGAGTAATTTAATAAAAAATGAAGCAAAAAATGGACCAACAAAAATTACAGAACCACAAATTAGTATTGATAAAATCCGAATGAAATTCCATTTAGGAGGGAAATAATTCTTTACAAGATCCAAAGGGTCCTTGATATGACGCTGGTCATGTTCTACAAAAAACAGGTTTTCTATATAGGATTTTTGGACAAACTTAGATCTATTGGTATAGGTAATGGGCTGGTTGGTATAGAATTTTTGTTGCTGTATGTTTTTTGAAGAGTTCTGTTGGGTAGGGATAACGGTTGCTGTAGGATATTCTACCAACTGGTAAGGTTCCGGATGACTTGGGGATGCTAAAGTGGATGAAAAAGTAAGTCTTGGGGAACCAAGAACCTAAAACTTGTTTAACATGTTAATGAGTGAACATGTGTCATAGGGGTTTACATTTCCTGGGCTCATGACTATCTGGTGACTTGATGGAAGGTGTTTTATTTTTGTTTTTACTGGATTGTGGCTTTTCAGCCATCTTTTCCTTGCAAAAATTCACGAGTGAGAAAATCATGTATAGAATTTTGATCTCCTTTGATGTATTCAATATCAAAATCAAATATGCTTAAAATTGATTGCCATCTGGCAAAAATCTGTTTACTTGCTATATTTTGAACATCTTTTTCTAAAACATGCTTTGCACTTTTGCAATCAACTCGAATTAAAAATTTTTGATTTAACAAAGATTCCTTGAGATGCATAATACTATAGATAAAATCTCTTTTCTAATAGTACTATAATTACTTTGTGCTGAATTCCATATTCCTGAATGGAAACAAACAATTTGTTCAGGAGAATCTAGAGAGATTTTCTGTTTTAGAATACCCCCATATCCAATGTTGGAGGTGTTTGTTTCTACAATTTTGAAAGCTTTTACATCAGGAATGCCAAGACAGGGCAAAGTCTTGACATATTTTTTGACTTCTTGGACAATTGAAGTATGAAGATCTGTCCAAGGTGGAGGGTTGCTTTTAAGACGATCATACAATGGTTTACAATGTTTTATAAGATTTTGATAAAATTCAGCAACATAATTTAAAGATCCTAGGAACCTCTGGAGCTGATTTTTATCAAGGATGATATCAAGAAATTTGTCTGCAAATTGAATGGCCCGATCAATGGGTTTAACCATTCCTTGACTGATGTTGAATCCTAGAAATCTGATTTTTGTTTGAAACAAATTGATTTTTGAAGCTGAAACAACTAAACCACTAACTTTGATGATACTGAGAAATGAATGAAGATGTTTCCAGTGTTCATCAATTGACTTTGAAAATATGAGGACATCATTTATATAAACAATTGAGAAATGTGCTATCGGGTCAAAGATTTCATTCATGATGTTTTGAAATTCACTTTAGGCATTTTTTAACCCGAAGGGCATGACATTCCATTTATAGTGGCCAAATGGTGTAACAAATGCTATTTTATATCTATCTTGTTCATGGATTTTGATCTGCTAGAATCCACTCTTTATATCAAATTTTGAAAAAACATTGGCTTGACCTATTCTGTTTATTAGGTCATTTTTGTTTGGAATTGGATATCTTATCCACTGTAAGACTTTATTAAGAGGTTTGTAGTTTATTACTAATCTTGGAGCTCCTCTTTCTAATTCTGCATTTTTCTATACGTAAAAGGCTGAACAGGACCAGAGAGACTTGCTTTTTCTAATTATTCCCTTGTTAAGCAATTCTTTAATTTCAATTTTACAAAGTTCCATTAAATCTTGATTCATTTGGATGGGTCTAGCTTTAGTAGGAATATTTCTTTCGCTGAAATCTTTTACATAGGGGAGTTTTACAATATGCTTTTTCCTATGCCAAAAGGCATTGGGGAGATCAGAACAAACTTCATTTTGTATTTTCTCTTTGAATCTTTCAATTTTCTGTAAAAGAATGTCATTTGATAGTTGTTATTCTATTCTTTTATGTATAATTTCTTCTTTTAGGGAGTTCAAATGCTTGCTCTTATTCTGTAAAATGTTAATTGTTTTAGAAATTGAAACTTCTTTTAATATATTGAGATCTTTAATATGTGGCCTTTTGAAGAATTTAAATTTTACTTTCTCTCCTAAAACTTCTGTGGTAATTCCTTTGTGATCTGCTGTAAAGGGATACAAAAGACATAAAAAGAGATTTCCTAATATGACTTTTGAATCAGACATATTTTTTATTAAGACAAATGAAGTTTTGAAACAAATATCATCTTGACAGACATGTGCTTTAGGCAATTTATAATCTATCTGCATTTCACTGCCATTAGCTGATGATAAATGTTCTGTAGTTTTTGAATAGTATTTATAGGTATCATTCCTTCTTGAATATAGTTTAAATCTGCACCTGAATCTATTAAAAGCTATAACTTCAAATTTGAATTCACAATTAATAATTATTGTTACTCTAGAGTGCCATTTTTGGAAAATGATTCTATCAATTATGTTTAAGTATTTTTCATCTGTATTGTCTTTGAAGATTAAACTTTTGGTTGAAGATCTTGTAGATTTTTCGTCTTCTGAAATTTCCTGGGTGAAATTCTTCATTCACCACTCAGAACTTTTGGTTGAAGATCAGGAAATTTGGGTGAAGTGGAATTTCATTCCATTTCACCCATCTAAATCCATCAATTTCTACAGAGACATTTTACACCAAACAGCATCAATTACCAAAGACTCTGTCCCAAACAAATATGATCTAGAACAGAAAAGAGTAATCTTTGATAAAATGTATATCACAAAGATCATTTCAGCAAAAGAATGGGGTCACCCAGCTAATCTTAAAGTCCTGCAGGGCACCAAGTTCAATACAGCTACTATGATTACATTGAAGTATGGTCAAAAGTACTTCTTTATCAAAACAATAATAACAGTCATTCCTGGTATCTTTGTTTTGATAACAATTTCAGCAGTCAACTCCCCATTTGGTTCAATTGATGGTGGCAATGTCATGGGATGATTCCCGAGATTTTACCCCAGAACTTGCAGATACATTACAGCAGTTCTCTACAGCCTACAGAGTTAATAAAGCAGAAAGTCAATTTCCTTCTTTGCTCCATATGGCAAAGAAGTATAAAATCCCATGGCTCTTCAAATGGGATTATGTCATTGATCAAGGAATTTGCAGAAGAAATAGATATGTCCGCTGGTGGGACAAATACAACATTCAAAAAATCCTTTCATCAATACAGAGAAAATTTTCTTTATTCACCACTCAAAGCCAATTCTTAGCAAATAAATCACATCTACAGACAAAAATTGCAGCAGCCATGGCCCAGGTCCAATGTAAAGAAGACCTCAAGGACCTTTGTAGAAGCATTTTCCTTAAAGCAGAAGGCATTGAAGAACAAGGAGAACAAAGCCCAGCTTTGTCCTCCTCTTCTACAAATCAAGTACAACCCATTTACCAGGATGCCCAAGACCCCTATGATCTTGGTGAAGATTGAGACTTAGAGAAGCCCATATACAGCAATCATTGTTCCAATATACAGCAATCACTATTCCAAAATGTAGCAAAACACTGTTCCCAAATTCAACACTGTTCATGTCACTATTTCGGCGGTCATTACTGTTTGGCGGCCATTACTGTTCATCACTGTTCATGCCACTATTCATGTCGGCAGTTACTGTTCATAAGCACTATTCAGCATTGTTCACCCGACAAATCACTGTTCATCTACAGTATTCAACTTTTAATTTTTATTTAAGAACGCTTCAGCTCTTGTAAACGGGACTTGAGTTCTTCAGAACTTAATTCTCTTTTCTTTTCTCCCTCTCTGATCATCTGTGAAATCTCACAAAATGTATGTCAGAGTTTCATCTATGTACAACAGAATGTTTTGTTCAATGAAAGCTTCTTCAAGCTAATTTTACAGCATCATATTTTCGTAAGTCTTTATTTTCATATATCTTATTTTCATTATATATATTCTTGAATTTATGGTTCCAATTGAAGTATCTTCAACATTTCATATTCATATTCATGTTTATATCTTTGTGTATCCGTCTAGATATGCTGTTCATATTCAACCTAGATTCTTTCAAGCTGTCTCTGTTTAAATTCATCACTATGCCTTCAATTCTTCCGCCTATGTCAACTCGTTTTGCGAGTCCCCTCTTGGTATCAGAACCATGTGTAGATCTGTTCATCTTGATATCTATTCATATATTTGTTAACTCCAGAAAACAGAATTGTCAAACAAGTATATTTTCAGATGTTATCTTTAGCAAGATCTTTAAGTTCTATGGGATGTACGCTTTGTGCCGTCAATGTGCCGTTAGTGCAGTTAGGCCAGGTGGGCTTGTAAGTCAGGAGGACACATAGTAGGACACACAAATAGCTATTCCATAACACTTAAAGACCAGTTAAAGAGAAGCATTTGGGAGTAGAAAGTCTTCAATTTTGTTGTCTTGTCCTTAACAAATATTTTGAATTATGTCTAGATTGTTTAGATCCACATCTTCTACGAGCTCTAGATCTAGTTTACCTTCTTTACCTGATATAGTTAATGAAGAATAATATATATATATATCTATATATATATTGGCCTTACAACACACCATATTTGATAATTGGCCTTATGGTACACAATACAAGCTTCTATGTTACAAATACACGCGGGTCTGACTATTGGCTTTATTGTGGATAATGCAAGCTTCTGATCGAACGAGTATGACTTATATTATAAGTGGTTTGAATGTTCACACCGAGCTAGCCAGTGCTGGTGCCGGTGCCAGACAACTGTTGGTGCAGAAAGTGATGGTGTTGGTACAGGTGCTGGTGATGGCGCTGGTGACGGTGCCGGTCACGGTGCCGACGCCAGTGGTGGTGGAGGTGGAAGTGGCGGTGCCGATGGTGGTGCTGTTGCTGGTGCCGGTGGCGTTGCCGATGCTGGTGTCAGCTACTATAGCAATAAGAATTACAAATTACAAGATAGAATGATCAATGAAGACTTAAAAATTCAAATTGGAAGAGTTTGAGTTCAATAAGGATGAGGTAAAAGTAAAACCCTTGATTTACACCTTCAAATTACATGTTGACACGTACGACAACATTTAATAAATAGCAAATATACTCTAGCACACCTAATAAGTTTCTTAAAACACTTACCGCCACACTATAAACAGGTTAGAAGGGGTAGGGATGAGCTACATGGCCCAATGTCATTAGGGTGATTCGACCACCCTCGGTCAGGAGACCTTTAGAGGTGATTGAGCTAACTTTGCATCACAGACTCATATATACCTTACAAGTAATTAGAATTACACATACATAACAGGTGAGAATATGGACGATGCATACACATATCAAAACAAAGACACGTGCATTTGACAAAAAAAAAAAAAAAAAAACCCCATATATATGTTTTGGAAAGGCAAATTGAAAATGCAGATGTATGGATTTAGGTGATATAAATACCAACCCCGCCCCAAAGACGGGTGAATTCCTGGGAAGGTATGCTATAATGCATCGGGGGAATAGCCGCAATAATAGTATTAGTGCGAGCCATTGAGGGGAAGGTGAGGATAAATGCTATAATGCATTCTCTCCACCATCTGCCCACCATCCCGGCTTGCTCTACGCTAATAGCTATGAGAATGAGATATTGCTTCGAGTTTTCAACAACTATGAGAATGAGATATTAATTGCTTGGAGTTTTCAGGAAGAGAATGCAAGCCTATATATAGGTAGTAAGCTTTCCTTTTACTTTTTTTCCATCCTGGAGTAATTTACTAGCTAGTAAATTATCTGATTGAATATTAATGTTCGTTGCTCCATTCATCGCCGCCATTGTAGGATCGGGAATTAACAATCAATGGTGCATGAGACAAAATATATAGTAGGGTCTTTAGACCGTGACACAGTATTGTCTATGATATCAACTCCCATGTGACCAATTAATGCTTCCAAACCTCTTAATTCCTTCCTTCAACAGGTACGAATTTGGATCCTTTTGAACTGCAGAATATTCAGTTAGTTATATTTGAATAGTATTTTTGTCATTTCAAAAAGTGAAAAGACAAAAACACGTACCCATATTATATAATTAATTAAATACTTTATAGTTCAAAGGAAATTCAGAGATCATGTTCAGTACAAGTACTACTGCATGGTAATTAATTAGGAGCTTCTGATTATTAAAGGCATGATGCATGGATAAGTCCAATAGTAGATCAGCGTTACTAATAAAATAATTTTCAAACTAAAAACCTACTAATTTTTCTCCATTCAAATTGCTAGTATTGTATGAGAGCTAGTAATGTTACTATTTACACTCATTTATTACACCGATTGACTTGATATATTTTAGGTGGATAACAGTGCTTTGTCTTTTAAGTGTCTAACATAAAAAACCACTTAAAACACTCTTTGTATTATGAGTTCTAACTGATTAAATGACAGCATCTAAATTAATTTAATATTACATGAAGTATAAAAATAGTCAAATACTAAAAAAAGCTAGCTACTTAATTATTAAAACAATTATACACATCTTGATTTCATATGATATTGATATAGATTATGAAAATGCAAGAAGTACTACAACTTTTACTGCAATTTCGACCATACAAACTCATGTGGCAATATTTTAATGGTGAAAAATTAAATAACAAAATTTAATAGGTAAATTTAATTATTTGGTGGCTGATCACGTGATAAGTGTCACATGGACTATCATGTCAGTTTGTAAGGAACATGTAACAAAACTTATAGTACATGTAACAACATTCTTTTGGACAGTATTCGACCCTAAAAGTGGATCACATGCATGAGCAGTTAATTTATCTAATATGATTCAAGGAGCACAATACTAGCTATAACCCTAACTATTCTAATGAGTTAAATTAATTGAAGCTTAAATATATGGAAAGACCAATGGAGAGCTAGTATGATAATACAAAATGACAAGAAATAATTAAGAATATAATATAAAATATTTAAGAAATTAAAACTCCTAGTTCATAATCGAATCCAAGATATTTGAGTCTACGGCTCCTCTCGGCTATATGGCTTTTTGTGGGGCCTAAAAGTTACAAATAGAGTAAATTTTTGGGAAAAATGCAAAATCACTCCCTGCAATTTACAAAATTTACAATTGGCTCTCTATAGTATCAAAATGAACTTAGAGGTCCTTGAGATATGCAAAAAGTATATATGTATGTATATACACTCCCAAATTTTGTACACTAATTTATGTCTGCATGATAATGTATGTCTACTTAAGAGCTTTAATATTTTGATTGTTAAATACATGGATGATGAAATGAGCTATTGATTGTTAAAGTGGAAAATGATTTAGACCAAACTATAGCTTATATAACGACACTTGAATAATTGACCGATGAATTTTCAACTGAAATTTTGTCTTCAACTCATCAGTTTCTATTAGCAAGCTTATCAGTACTGCAAAGGCGTACATGAGAGGAAAGAGGCGTGTTGAACTGGCCAAACATTTGGAATTTTTTTTTTTTTTTACATGTCGGCATAAGAGAAAAGAAATTCAAACTTGTGACTTTCGCTTTATAAGCCATGGTCCCCAACCAATTGAGCTACTCTTTTATAATGCACCGAAATAAATATATACATTTATTCAATAAATCGTGTATTATATACCAACACCCAAATTATAATTAACATTATATATTGTAATTTCATAAAATAAACAAACTGATTTACCCATAAATAACTTTGATATTGTACCCATCTTCCGAATTCCGAACGTTCAAGTATCTCAATGGAACGTTTAATGTATTCCCAATGTCCGTAGCTATCAAGATATATCTACTAAGACCTACCCCTAAAAACTGCAGCCTTCGTCAATAGCTTCGACGACAATTTTCATCCAACAAATCTTCTAAAGCAGATACACACGTTTCATTAGATAATTTTAAATGAGGCATTACAGTGTACGTATATGCATGATTATCAAAACCCTACTAATTTGATCGGTTTTTTCTTCCCATCTTTTGCTCGTTGGAGTCTCTTTCTGATCCAGTGGAATGCAACTGCGTCCTCGATCTTTAACCAGATCATACAACGTGTCTAATAAATATATATTATTTTGAGACATGACAAATACGTAATTGTAAAACTTACAATTAATTAAATGCCCTATAGCACCCAACTACAACTTCGTCCTATATATGGCCAATGTTTTCTATTTTCATAGCTCTAGTTTTCATAAATTAGACCGGAAAGCTAAATATTCTATGAAAAAGAGCGATGATCCGCACTTGATGAATCTAACTAAAAATGTTATATCTAGAGTTTCATACATCGGATTGAAGCAACATTGGTGGCGTTAGAAAAATAATGCAAATATCTAAAAAGTCATGTTTTACGAGGTTTAGCTAATTCCAATATTTACCAGGTCAAAATGGGCCATAAATCAAAGACTATCACTACAAAAATTGTGAGAATTTCTGACTAGAGGTTTTTGACGTGTCAATGGTTTTGACACGTCAAAAACCCCTTTTGACGTGTGGTTTTTGACGTTTAGCAACGGTTAAAAGGAGAGGTGTCAAAAATCCCAGATTTTTGACGTGTCTACAGTGAGTTTTTGACGTGTCGATTTTGACACATCAAAAAAAATTTTTGATGTGTCGATTTTGACACGTCAAAAAGATTTTTTTATGTGTCGATTTTGACGCGTCAAAATTTTTTTTCACGTGTCGATTTTGGCACGTCAATAAGGTTTTGACGTGTCAAAACTAACACGTCAAAAAATTTACATGTGCTTTTTTGACGTGTCATGCCGTTTGACACGCCAAAAAATATATATAATTTTTTTTTAATAAAAAATAATTACAATATTCCAATTCCAATATTCATAATATTTCAATACAATAATTCCAATATTTCTAATCCACATACATCCAATCCATAATCCACATACTTCCAATCCAATATTATTCCATAATCCACATACATAATCACATATAATCCATAATCCATATACATAATCTACATACATAATCAACAATATCCATAGTCCAATTCAATACATAATTCAATTCAATCCAATCCAATCCAATCTATAATCCACATACATAATACACATCCATAATCCACATACATAATACACATTCACAATCCAATCGAATCCAATCCATAATCCACATACATAATCCAATCCAATCCAATACATAATCCACATACATAATCAAATCCAATTCAATACATAATCCACATACATAATCTAATCCAATCCAATCCAATCCAATCCGTAATCCACATACATAATCAACATCCATAATCCAATCTAATACATAATCCAATCCAATCCATAATACACATCCATAATCCATATACATAATCCAATCAATAATCCACATACATAATCAAATCCAATCCAATCCAATCCAATACATAATCCAATCAAATCCAATACATAATCCACATCCATAATCCACATACATAATCCTATACATAATCCAACTCAATCCATAATCTACATACATAATCCGATCCATAATCCACATACATAATCAAATCCAATACATAATCCACATACATAATACGCATCCATAATACACATCCGTAATCCACATACATAATCCAATACATAATACAATCCAATCCATAATCCAATACATAATCAAATCCATAATCTCTAATACATAATCCAATATCTAATACATAATCCACCAAAAACATCTAACTAGAAGGAGCCATTTGAAAATTGCTAATATGATTGTGAATTTCACATGCAACATTTCACAACAAGTTTCTAATATAGCTAGTAATAGTTCCAACCCACCCATTAGCAATTAGAAGAACATACTATGAGGTTCAAAGAATATATATATCCAACACAACTTCATTAAACAAAATCCAATATCCAATATATATATCCAACACAACACAACTTCATTAATAATATATATCCAACACATACTTCATTGAACAAAATTCCAACACACATACTACATTTCAACACAACACAACACATAACAAAACATATATTTACATCGAAAACACGTTCTAACACAAGGCAAAACAAATATACAATAAAACACATCTGGACTATCTACTAGAAATAAGTTTCAATTAATCTCAACCAACCTATAGTTTGATCTAACTATATACAAAACAATAAACTGTAGTATGTATACAAACAGTGATGATAAACGACGTGTAGCACCCAACTCAATACAGTCATTCCCCAACTCTTAATCTGCATTATCTGCAAATGAGTTGTGAACCAATAATAATCAATACAAAAATTCAAAATTACTATGTAATATGATGCAAATATACGTAAGTTCTAAAATGGACCGCTGTAACTAGGGGTTTCTAACAGTTGTTTCTAACTGTTGTTTCTAACAGTTAACAATTGTTACAAAAACAAAATAAAATATATCATTACCTCTGTGGGGCGCAGATCCAGACGTCGACCCGAATATGGCCTCGATCTGGCAGAAACAAGCGTCAATCATAGCGTCTTTCTCTGCTATCTATGCTTTTTGTGCTTTAATCTGCCTCGTCATCTCATCCATTGCACTTCTTTGTGTTGCCCGCTCTTCTTCCATCACACGTCTTTCTTGTGCCCGCTCCTCTTCAAGTTCTCTAATTCTATCTGTCATCTGTGAGAACAAGAAGCTTCAAGAATTTTGAGACCGTGTCTGGGACGGTGTATAGTATGAATGTATACTGCCCCGCACTGGCAACACATTCGGACCCAGCTGGCGGACCCTGCCAGAATACTCAGGTTATTTTTATGCGCTTGAGCATACACGTCATCAGGTGTCCACCGTACCGTCCCTTCCATCACGGTCTTAGCATTTGCCGGGTTAGTGGGCATCAATTCCTTCATCCTCTCCTATACATTAAAAAACAAGTTAGTATCTCGTATTTGGAACGTTAATCATAAATAATTTATTAAAATATATATGCTTGAGTACTTACACATCTCTCCCTGACCACGTCATTCGAATAGCCACCATCCTTCGTTGTGTGAGTCATGATGTAACTTTGCGTTCGAGTTGGAGGAGTGCCGCCCGTGGATATGGTCTGCATAGAAAATATATCAATACAACAACAACAAAAACAAAAAAATTAAGAAAAACATAGACCTAAACAACCGATTATATATATATATATGCAGTAAAGATATATAAATACCTCTTGATATGTCGCTCTAGCGAAGCTCATTGACCCGGTGCAGTGAGGTGTGTTGTTTTTTGCTCGCAATTCCCTTATCTTGGCAGCAAACTCCTACAGGTATATCACTCTTAAAATGTCAGGTCTAACCCAATTACAATTAATGAAACTAAACAATTACAATTAAATCCACTAGCCAATTGCTCCTTTTGTCTTCCTATTCAAATATATTCATATATTTTTTTACTATATATATATATATATGCAATTGATAATGTTGTTTCAAAATAGAAATTAGATGGGTCATTGGGATGGATCATGGATCAAATTTCTCTACCTTCATTCGGATGGTTTTTTTTTTTCCCCATTTTTCCATGTTCTGTTTTTTGTTCCTAAAAGTTGTTTTTTGGGGAATAACAACTAAAAAATAAGAAGCATGAATATTTTTCTTTTTCTTCCTTGTTTTTCTTTAGAAAATAACTTCTATATATGTCATTCATAAAATGTTTTGAATCTCGTAATTGCTAAGTTGAAGAAATTATGATGATCTCTTAGTTGTATGTCAATGCATCATGAATCACGAAAATGAAAAAAATAAAAAAGCTAAAATTTTTTAGAAAACATCCAAACATGGACAATAATCAACAACGGAAGATCGATCATCACGAAGCCTATGAACAAATTAAAGCAAACCAATCAAGAAGACATATTTTAAAAACACTCCGGACATACCTGATTTTTCGGGTCGCACCATCTCGCCAATAAGACATTCAAGTCCTCGGCGTCGTATTTCCTAACAGCAGCCTCACCCATTCTCACCTTCACTGAGTCTGGAGTATCGCCCTCCTTGATTTTTAACCTGCGTTTTACAGCGTGTCTCCAACTTTTCAGCTTCGAGCCCATATCTCTGAAGGCGTCCCTTTTAATCGCCTCAATATCGTACTCAGGCGGCATGTAGAACTGAGTCTGCATATATAAGTCGAAAAAATTAGGCGTATAATTGCACACATTAACAACGTTTAAAATATTGAAAAACACATGTGAAAATATGAGAAAAAATTTAACCATACCATCAAGGTGTCCCATACATCTTCCTTCGCACGGGGATGTACATGCTCCCATTCATCCCGGAGCCTAACATAAGTCCCGGCCCTTATGACGTTGCCGGTCTCCCTTTTGAATTTCATCCCGCTAAATCCTACGGGTTGCCACGCCTTATTGTACTCGCAGACGATTTTTTGCCCGGGGGGAACCTCCCACTTCTTGTTCGATGGTGGGATGTCCACCACCTGAAATTGGGTGCTCCCGTCTCCCCCGATCCCTAATACATTAATAATTGCAAATGTTAATTGTTTGAAATTTAATAGTAACTACATAAATTTTATACATATTCAATATGGGTATTTGAAGCATATATACTTACTTATAGTCCGGAGCTGACGAATGCCTAACTCTTCTGGAGGATCAGCGGCCTCTAAGTCACTTGAGCCATCATCCGCGTCCTCCCCATAGTACTGTGTCTCGCTATCATCCGGAGGCGATGGCTCACTGTATGGGATACTCGTGTTCAACTCAGGGGGGAACATCCTCTCTACCTCACCATGTTCACATATCCCCAACTCGCTCATGGTAGGATATTGTCTTCCAAGATCATATGAGGCATCCGTGTCATATGGAACCTGCTGAGACCCTTCCCCATGCTCAGGAAGTAAGGGTCTATACCCCTGGTCGTCTATCTGTATAGACCCCCGTCGTCTACTCTTCCCCCTCGTACTCATATCAACCTGGAAAACACATTATATACCCAATTAATTATGTATATAATAGATAAAAAATGCACCACAATAACCAATCAATGTATAAAGAAATAACATTAAATACGTCAAAATAATGTGAACTATATATACTATTAAAATTTTAAATTTTTTTAAACCACATACGGATCTAAGTCTTGTCAGATGTAGTCAATGTCATCATGCAGATCCACTTCATTATTCCTGGTCAATAGGAGCGGCTCACACTCGTGGTAGTTGACACTTTCATCATCAGAACTTTCACCTTGTCCAACGTCGTATACGTTTCTAGGTTTAGTCCTTACAACACAAGCCCAATCAGGGTCCCTTTCATCTTGGACGTAAAAGACTTGGTCAACTTGTGACGTTAGCATGTACGGCTCATCAGTAATTTCCTGGCCTCGGTAGACAAGGTTTTTGAAGCTGACAAGCAGTATGCCATACTCGTCTACTTTGTACCCCCTGTCCCTTGTGTTGTCCGCCCAATCACACTTGAACAAAACATACTTAGTCCTATCGAAGTACTCCACCTCAATTATTTCCGTCAACTTCCCATAGTACGTTTCACCATGAACAGTTGGCACGCACACCCCGCTGTTCTGGGTCCTTTTTCCAGCATCAAATGCAATAGTACGAAACAACTTTCTGTTAACCACATATCTGTTATATCTGGTCGCTGTGGCCTTCGGCCCTCTACAATACGTTACTAGTTTGTCACCTATTTCCTTCCTTTGTCGATCGTCCAATCGATCGACCTGTTAGCACATACGTTAGCAGTCTCGCCTTCTCTTTCTGTCGGCCTACTCTTCTTCCGTTTCTTGTCTTTTTTCTTATTATCCGTCATTGTCTTACCGGCATTCTCATCTCCATATGCCATATCTTGTAATTGTCTAAGAATGTCATCTCCACTTGGCACATCTGGAGCACATTCAAATTCTTGTTTCCCGTCAAATGTTATTTTATTCCTCCTCCACGGATGATTAATAGGCAAGTATCGCCTGTGCCTCATATAACAAAATTTTCTGCCGTGTTTTAGCTGCGTGGACCTCGTCGAGTACATACAGCAGGGATATGCCTTCTCACCCCTGTTAGGCCACCCAGACAAATCTGCGTATGCCGAGAAGTCATTAATTGTCCACATCAACTGAGCCCGCAGCACAAAGTTCTTTTTTTGGGACACGTCAAATGTGCGTACACCTACAGTCCATAGTTCCTATAACTCCTCAATTAAGGGTTGTAGGTAGACATCTAGATCCATTCCAGGTGACTTTGGGCCCGGGATTATCAGGGATAGTATAAATGATGCTTGTTTCATGCACGTCCAAGGAGGCAAGTTGTACGGTACAAGCATTACAGGCCAAGTGCTGTGGGATGTGCTCATGTTCCCGAATGGATTAAATCCATCCGAGATTAGTCCAAGCCTGATATTCCTGCTGTCCGCCGAAAAGTCTGGATGCAAATTATCGAATACCCTCCACGCTTCACCATCGGCCAGATGCCTCAATACACCGTCCTTAGTCCGGCCTTCTGCATGTCACCTTATATAAGGAGCAGTATGCTCTGACATAAACAATCTCTGTAGCCGTGGTATGAGTGGAAACCACCGCAACACCTTAACCGGGCGTTTCTTACTCGATGATATGGGTTGCCCATCCTCATCCAACTGAATTTCATCCTTCCACTTAGATACTCCACAAACAGTACATGTATCCAAATTCTTATTGTTCTTCCAGAATAACATATAATTATTAGGACACACTGGGATCTTCTCATACCCGAGGCCCATGTACCTTAGAAACTTTTTTGCCTCATATGTATTAACTGGCAAAGCTTCATCACTAGGAGGCAGCAACTGATTGATGAACTCAAGAAAAGATGAAAATATTGCTTTACTAAGTAAGCCAACACACTTCAAATTGTACAGATGTACAGTAGCACTAAGCTTGTTATGTTTGGTCCCATCATGAAGTGACTTCTCTGCCTTCTTAAGCAAGGTATTGTACTTTAGTACGTCACCATCGTCAGTTGCTTCATTCACAGTTTCTTCATTCCCCTGCACCGCCACTTCAGGCTCACAATTGTCTTCCACGACATCGTACATGCCGAATAGATCACGCAACATTGACTGCATGTTTTCACCTTGTGCTATGCCTATACCCTGATCTATGATCGTGGTAGTCGAAGTAGACACTGCAACAGGAGACCGAACATGCCTCTCCCCGTGATAATACTAAGTTCTGTATGCAATCATTATTCCCTTACCCCTTGTCAAGTGGTCAAATACCAAATCCGACGGGTGGGGCTGCTTATTACGGCACACCTTACAGGGGCACTGAATTTTTCCATCAGGGATTGTACAGTTCCTAACTGCAAACTCCACGAATGATCTACACCCATCTCTGTATTCCCTCGTACCCCTAGACTTTGTCATCCAACTCTTGTCCATAGCTTTAGTTACTGTAACCCTAACTGAATAAAATAAATCTAAGTTAGTTAGTTAGATGTTATTTTTTTTCTTTTGTGTATTTGTTTAAGTACATCATTTCAAATTTTTGTATATTTTTAACAAATAAACACATACATTAAGTATTAATTATAACATTTACATAATCAAAATTTGCAAAACCTAAACAAAATTAAGGTCCAAATTTAAAAACATTTGACATGCCACATGGGGAACCTATATAAAATATATGTGGCTATCTTATTTGCTGCAAATTTTTTGTTTTCGTTTTTTATGACATTTACATAATCTAACGTTGTAAAACCTAAATTAATTATTTTGTTATATATGGGGACCCTAAATAAATTAGATATACCTAGCTAAGTTAAATGTTGGTTTTCTTTTGTCCGCTTATTATAACATTATGCATTTGTATGGGAAGTGTACATAAAACAAATCAAGCAACCTATGTTAGTTGTTTCTTACTTTCTTTTTTTCGATCTTAGCATTTACATACTTATTATAAATTTACAAAATCTAATCATAAATTAACGACCAAAGTAGATATGCATTTCTTATTTGTATATATATATATATTGTTACGACAATGTGCAAAAGAAAAACCTACACAAATATGGGTCTAAATGTAAATGCAAAATCCTATACAAAAAAACTAATTTCAAACTATGAGGGTACGTAATTTTGCATGCATGCATGCAAATACATTAAACAATATTTTCACCATATACAAAACATATATGTCAAACAAGTAATATTACATAACATAAATCTTAAGCAAATAAATTAATTAGCTAACATGTAAAAAAAATTAATTTGCTAATATAATTAACTACATCAACAATATATAATAATATATTTATATTATATAATCTATATATTAATTTATATAAATAAATAAATAAATTAGTTTATATATATATATATATATATATATATATATACATA
>NC_081546.1:15719996-15746766 GCF_901000735.1 Corylus avellana
AACTCAACACAGTCATCCCCCAACTCTTAATCTGCATTACCTGCAAATGAGTTGTGAACCAATAATAATCAATACAAAAATTCAAAATTACTATGTAATATGATACAAATATACGTAAGTTCTAAAATGGACCGCTGTAACTAGGAGTTTATAACAGTTGTTTCTAACCGTTGTTTTTAACAGTTAACAATTGTTACAAAAACAAAATAAAATATATCATTACCTCTGTGGGGCGCAAATCCAGACGTCGACCCGAACATGGCCTCAATCTGGCGAAAACGAGCATCAATCATAGCATCTTTCTTTGCTAACTGCGCTTTTTGTGCTTCAATCTGCCTCGCCATCTCTTCCATTGCACTTCTTTGTGCTGCCCGCTCTTCTTCCATCACACGTCTTTCTTATGCCCGCTCCTCTTCAAGTTCTCTAATTCTATCCGTCATCTGTGAGAACGAGAAGCTCCAAGAATTTTGAGACCGTATCTGGGATGGTGTATAGTATGAATGTATGCTGCCCCGCACGGACAACACATTCGGACCCAACTGGCGGACCCTGCCAGTATACTCAGGCTTATTTCTATGCGCCTGAGCATACGCGTCATCAGGTGTCCACCGTACCGTCCCTTCTCTCATGGTCTTACTATTTGCCGGGTCAGTGGGTATCAATTCCTTCATCCTCTCCTGTACATTAAAAAACAAATTAGTATCTCGTATAAGGAACGTTAATCATAAGTAATTTATCAAAATATATATGCTTGAGTACTTACACATCTCTCCCTGACCACGTCATTCGGATAGCCACCATCCTTCGTTGTGTGAGTAGTGATGTAACTTTCCGCTCGAGTTGGAGGAGTGCCACCCTTGGCTACGGTCTGCATAGAAAATATATCAATACAACAACAAAAACAAAAAAAATTAAGAAAAACATAGACCTATACAACCGATTTTATATTTGATATATACATATATCAAACATAGACCTATACTTATATATATATATAAATACCTTTTGATATGTCGCTCTAGCGAAGCTCATCGACCCGGTGCAGTGAGGTGTGTTATTTTTTGCTCGCAATTCCTTCATCTTGGCAGCAAACTCCTACATGTATATCACTCTTAAAATGTCAGGCATAACCCAATTATAATTAATGAAACTAAACAATTACAATTAATTCCACTAGCCAATTGCTTCTTTTCTCTTCCTATTCAAATATATTCATATATTTCTTTACTATATGGACAATAATCAACAACGGGAGATTGGCTAGTGGAATAAAGCAAACCAATCAAGAAGACATATTCTAAAAACACTCCGGACATACCTGATTTTTCGGGTCACACCATCTCGCCAACAAGACATTCAAGTCCTCGGCGTCGTATTTCCTAACGACAGCCTCACCCATTCTCGCCTTCACTGAGTCTGGAGTATCGCCCTCCTTGATTTTTAACTTGCGTTTTACAGCGTATCTCCAACTCTTCAGCTTGGAGCCCATATCTCTGAAGGCGTCTCTTTTAATCGCCTGAAGATCGTATTCAGGCGGCATGTAGAACTGAGTCTGCATATATACCAAGTAAAAATTAGGCGTATAATTGCACACATTAACAACGTTTAAAATATTAAAAAAAACACATGCGAAAATATGAGAAAAAAATTTAACCATACCATCAAGGCGTCCCATACATCTTCCTTCGCACGGGGATGTACATGCTCCCATTCATCTCGGAGCCTAACATAAGTCCCGGCCCTTATGACGTTGCCGGTCTCCCTTCTGAATTTCATCCCACTAAATCCTACGGGCTGCCACGCCTTATTGTACTCACATACGATTTTTTGCCCTGGGGGGACCTCCCACTTCTTGTTCGATGGTGGGATGTCCACCACCTGAAATTAGGTGCTGCCGTCTCCCCCGATCCCTAAGACATTAATAATTGCAAATGTTAATTGTTTGAAATTTAATAGTAATTACGTAGTATTAAATTGTTTGAAATTTTATACATATTCAATATGGGTATTTAAAGCATATATACTTACTTATCGTCCGGAGTTAGCGAATGCCCAACTCCTCTGGACGATCAGCGGCCTCCAAGTCACCTGAGCCATCATCCGCGTCCTCCCCATAATACTGTGTCTCGCTATCATCCGAAGGCGATGGCTCACTGTATGGGATACTCGTGTTCAACTCAGGGGGGAACATCCTCTGTACCTCACCATGCTCACATACCTCCAACTCGCTCAAGGTAGGATATTCTCTTCCAAGATCATATGAGGCATCCGTGTGATACAGAACCTGCAGAGACCATTCCCCATGCTCAGGAAGTAAGGGTCTATACCCCTGGTCGTCTATCTGTATGGACCCCCGTCGTCTACTCTTCCCCCTCGTGCTCATATCAACCTGCAAAACACATAATATACCCAATTAATTATGTATATAATAGATAAAAATTGCACCACAATACCCAATCAATGTATAAAGAAATAACATTAAATACGTCAAAATAATGTGAACTATATATATTATTAAAGTTTTAAATTTTTTTAAACCACATACGGATCTAAGTTTTGTCAGATGTAGTCAATGCCATCCTGCGGATCCACTTCATTATTCCTGGTCAATAGGAGCGGCTCACACTCATGGTAGTTGACATTTTCATCATCAGAACCTTCACCTTGTCCAACGTCGTATACATTTCTTGGTTCAGTCCTTACAACACAAGCCCAATCAGGGTCCCTTTCATCTTGGACGTAAAAAACTTGGTCAACTTGTGACGTTAGCACATACGGCTCATCAGTAATTTTCTGACCCCGGTGGACAAGGTTTTTGAAGCTGACAAGCAGTATGCCATACTTGTCTACTTTGTACCCCCTGTCCCTCGTGTTGTCCGCCTAATCACACTTGAACAAAACATACTTAGTCCTGTCGAAGTACTCCACCTCAATTATTTCCGTCAACTTCTCATAGTACGTTTCGTTATCAACAGGTGGCACGCACACCCCACTGTTCTGGGTCATTTTTCCAGCATCAAATGCAATAGTGCGAAACAGCTTTCCGTTAACCACATATCTGTTATATCTAGTCGTTGTGGCCTTCGGCCCTCTACAATGCGTTACCAGTTTGTCACCTATTTCCTTCCTTTGTCGATAGTCCAATCGATCGACCTGTTAGCACATACGTACAATTGACCATAAGAAAGTTAATTTTGTTAGTTGTTATGAACCAATAACTAAATATAATGGGTCTGCAACAGTTATACATCACGGTAGTCTTACGTAGTCACGGTACCAATCGCAGAACAGCGCATGATGTTGGGTTTCCAATTGGTCCTCCGTCGTTCGTCCCCTATCGCATGATCGCCTAAGTCTATCCATGTGCACCCTACAATACAAAGTTTAAATTATATTATAATTCACAACTAAGGGTGCAAGGTGATATTAAACTTGCATACACTACTAACACGAAGGAACTCATCCGAGTTAAACAAAATGTAGCGGTGAATTTGTGTCAATGTGACACGGTCGAGGATGACTCGTGTTCCCGCACCCTTTGAACCATCCAGGTTTCTTAGAGCCCTATTGTGAAATGTTGGTGCGTGATCTAGATACCTTGAGCAGAACGCCACCAACTCCGTTGCTATGTAGCCCTTCGCAATGCAACTCTCAGGAGCCGATTTATTACGAACGTTAGATTTGAACACTCCAAGGTTTCTACATATGATCATAATTCATTAATTACAGTTAGTGACGGTTGTATATCGGAGAAAAAAATAATTTCATGAATATTAGTAAAGTTATTTTACCTTTCTGCCGGATACATCCACCTATACTGTACCGGTCCACCAAGTCGGCATTCACGGACAAGATGCACGACCAAGTGAACCATCACAGTAAAAAAACTTGGGGGGAAGACCCTTTCCATCTGGCACAAAGTAATATAAATGTCACCTTCTAATCGGTCCATATCATCTTGTGTCAATGAAGTTGAACATATGCCCCTGAAGAATGCAGACATTCCGACAAGTGGTCTAACCACGTTTCCTGGCAATGATCCACGCAATGCAATAGGAAGAAGTTGTTGCATAATTACGTGACTATCATGGCTCTTCAAACCGAATATCATACGATCACTAAGTCGTACACATCGAGAGATATTCGAGGCATATCCGTCCGGCACCCTTACATTTCGAAGCACTTTCAAAAAATGTGTTTTCTCGTCCTTAGACATCGTGTGACAAGCTGCGGGCATATATGTTTGACCATCCTCGCCCGTGTACGGATGAAGCATATGTCTCAACCCCATTTCTTGCAAGTCTGCGCGGGCTTTAATGTTGTCCTTCGTTTTGCCTGGAATGTCTAGTATTGTGCCAAGAATGTTGTCCATCACATTTTTCTCAATGTGCATGACATCAAGGTTGTGCCGCAATAGATTATCTTTCCAATACGGCAACCTAAAGAAAACACTTTTCTTCTTCCACAATACGTTAGCAGTCTCGCCTTCTCTTTCTATCGGCCTACCCTTCTTCCGTTTCTTGTTATTTTTCTCATTATCCGTCCTTGCCTTATCGGCATTCTCATCTCCATATGCCATATCTTGTAATTGTCTAAGAATGTCATCTCCACTTGGCACATCTGGAGCACATTCAAATTCTTGTTTCCCGTCAAATGTTATTTTATTCCTCCTCCACGGATGATTAATAGGCAAGTATCGCCTGTGCCTCATATAACAAAATTTTCTGCCGTGTTTTAGCTGCGTGGACCTCGTCGAGTACATACAGCAGGGATATGCCTTCTCACCCCTGTTAGGCCACCCAGACAAATCTGCGTATGCCGAGAAGTCATTAATTGTCCACATCAACTGAGCCCGCAGCACAAAGTTCTTTTTTTGGGACACGTCAAATGTGCGTACACCTACAGTCCATAGTTCCTATAACTCCTCAATTAAGGGTTGTAGGTAGACATCTAGATCCATTCCAGGTGACTTTGGGCCCGGGATTATCAGGGATAGTATAAATGATGCTTGTTTCATGCACGTCCAAGGAGGCAAGTTGTACGGTACAAGCATTACAGGCCAAGTGCTGTGGGATGTGCTCATGTTCCCGAATGGATTAAATCCATCCGAGATTAGTCCAAGCCTGATATTCCTGCTGTCCGCCGAAAAGTCTGGATGCAAATTATCGAATACCCTCCACGCTTCACCATCGGCCAGATGCCTCAATACACCGTCCTTAGTCCGGCCTTCTGCATGTCACCTTATATAAGGAGCAGTATGCTCTGACATAAACAATCTCTGTAGCCGTGGTATGAGTGGAAACCACCGCAACACCTTAACCGGGCGTTTCTTACTCGATGATATGGGTTGCCCATCCTCATCCAACTGAATTTCATCCTTCCACTTAGATACTCCACAAACAGTACATGTATCCAAATTCTTATTGTTCTTCCAGAATAACATATAATTATTAGGACACACTGGGATCTTCTCATACCCGAGGCCCATGTACCTTAGAAACTTTTTTGCCTCATATGTATTAACTGGCAAAGCTTCATCACTAGGAGGCAGCAACTGATTGATGAACTCAAGAAAAGATGAAAATATTGCTTTACTAAGTAAGCCAACACACTTCAAATTGTACAGATGTACAGTAGCACTAAGCTTGTTATGTTTGGTCCCATCATGAAGTGACTTCTCTGCCTTCTTAAGCAAGGTATTGTACTTTAGTACGTCACCATCGTCAGTTGCTTCATTCACAGTTTCTTCATTCCCCTGCACCGCCACTTCAGGCTCACAATTGTCTTCCACGACATCGTACATGCCGAATAGATCACGCAACATTGACTGCATGTTTTCACCTTGTGCTATGCCTATACCCTGATCTATGATCGTGGTAGTCGAAGTAGACACTGCAACAGGAGACCGAACATGCCTCTCCCCGTGATAATACTAAGTTCTGTATGCAATCATTATTCCCTTACCCCTTGTCAAGTGGTCAAATACCAAATCCGACGGGTGGGGCTGCTTATTACGGCACACCTTACAGGGGCACTGAATTTTTCCATCAGGGATTGTACAGTTCCTAACTGCAAACTCCACGAATGATCTACACCCATCTCTGTATTCCCTCGTACCCCTAGACTTTGTCATCCAACTCTTGTCCATAGCTTTAGTTACT
Organism: Corylus avellana; assembly: GCF_901000735.1. Classification (NCBI taxonomy): domain Eukaryota; kingdom Viridiplantae; phylum Streptophyta; class Magnoliopsida; order Fagales; family Betulaceae; genus Corylus; species Corylus avellana. Next base: position 15,726,158 of record NC_081546.1, read on the forward strand.
GTAACCCTAACTGAATAAAATAAATCTAAGTTAGTTAGTTAGATGTTTTTTTTTTTCTTTTTTCTTTTGTGTATTTCTTTAAGTACATCGTTTCAAATTTTTGTATATTTTTAACAAATAAACACACACATTAAGTATTAATTATAATATCTACATAATCAAAATTTGCAAAACCTAAACAAAATTAAGGTCCAAATTTAAAAACATTTGACATGCCACATGGGGAACCTAGATAAAATATATGTGGCTATCTTATTTGCTGCAAATTTTTTGTTTTCGTTTTTTATGACATTTACATAATCTAAAGTTGTAAGACCTAAATTAATTATTTTGTTATATATGGGGACCCTAAAAAAATTAGATATACCTAGCTAGGTTAAATGTTGGTTTTCTTTTGTCCGCTTATTATAACATTATGCATTTGTATGGAAAGCGTACATAAAACAAATCAAGCAACCTATGTTAGTTGTTTCTTACTTTCTTTTTTCGATCTTAGCATTTACATACTTATTATAAATTTACAAAATCTAATAATAAATTAACGACCAAAGTAGATATGCATTTCTTATTTGTATATATATATTTTTTTGTTACGACAATGTGCAAAAGAAAAACCTACACAAATATGGGTCTAAATGTAAATGCAAAATCCTATACAAAAAACTAATTTCAAACTATGAGGGCACGTAATTTTGCATGCATGCAAGCAAATACATTAAACAATATTTTCACCATATACAAAACATATATGTCAAACAAGTAATATAACATAACATAAATCTTAAGCAAATAAATTAATTAGCTAACATGTAAAAAGAATTTAATTTGCTAATATAATTAACTACATCAACAATATATAATAATATACTGTAGTACTATAAATAGCATATTTATACAATTTATATATTAATTTATATAAATAAATGCATAGAAAATAAATAAATTAGTTTATATATATATATAATTTTTGAGAATTGATCGGGAAAGGCTTGGTCGCCCGAGGGAGCAGCGGCGGTGACGGACACCGGTGAGAGAGAGAAGTACTACCGAGGGAGAGAGAGAACTACCGAGGGAGAGAGAGAACCACCGAGAGAGAGAGAGAGAGACAACGCGCGTGATCAAAAAAGGCCTAGAGAACGGCCGGGCTGAGAGAGAGCACGTGGGTGAGAGAGATGCTGCAGAGGGCTGATGGAGGAAAAAAAATGGCAGATGAAAATGGGTCTGGCTTGAGTTGCGCGGGGGAGAGAAAGAAAGAGAGGGAAGAAGGAAGAAGGAAAGAAGAAAGAAAGAAAAAAAGAAAAAAAGAAAAGAAAGGGAAGGCGCAGCTGGCGGGCGCGCCTTCCTGAGGACACTTTTTGACGTGCCACATGTGGCATGTCAAGAGTTTTTGACGTGCCACATGGAACTCTTTTAAATTTAATTTAATATTTTTTTTGGTAAGAATTTAAATTTAAATTTTAAAACTATACAATTTTAATTTATACCATTATTTATTATATCAATTTTTTCTCTTATATAACACATTATCCATACAATATACTTAAAACTAATTAGATAATAAAGAAATTAATATTCTAAACGTACAAATAATAAAATTCATTTGTTTAATTAATATTACTAGCTAGAATAATTTATGCATGAGAATTTCATATCATATATATATATGAATGAAATGTTTGATTCATATGCATGTAATAATATTAATTGTACAATAGTATATGATTATAATACTAGCTAATTGGCATGCATGTGATATATACGTATATACTAATATGATATAATTAATTTTTCATACCAATTCAAATCTTAATTTTTTACAAATTAATATTATAGATGTACAGATAATAGTATGATTATGCATGTACACACACACGTCTATATATATATATATATATGTGTGTGTGTGTGTGTGTGTGATATTAATTGGCACGCATGTGATATATATACGCATACATATATACCAAGTAATTTATACTAATATGATAAAATATAATTTTCCTATCCAATCAAAATTAATTTTTTATGCCAATTAAAATTTTTTTTTTTAATACATATTTTTTTATATCAAAATTAAAATTAATTTTGATATATATATATATCTTCCCTATATATATATATATATATATATATATATATGTCATAAAATTAAACTTAATATTTGTTTTTGACGTCCCATGTGTGGCACGTCAAAAACTTATAATAATAATTAGATATGTTATATTATTTAAATTATTATAAATTATATTTATTTTAATTTTATTAAAATTATATTTACTCTATCATATAATTTATATTAAGATTATATTTATTCTATGATATAATTTTTTCCTCTTATATAACACATTATCCAATTACAATTAATTAGAGAATAAATAAATTAATATTCAAGATATATAGATAATTAGATGTATCCACTGACCGACCACATATGTTGTGTTTGCCAAGCGAGTTCATGTGAGGTTTGCGGGTCTTATAAAATAAATGTATCAAGTATGTTTATATATTTTTTAAAAAATAATATGGCTAGCTATCATATTAATATTACTAGACTGATCGATTTATGCATGATAATATATATGATGTTCAAATTAATATTAATGAAATGGTTGAGTTATATGCTTGCATGTAATAATTATATTAATTGGTATACAATATATATCTAGAACGATTATGCATGCATATATTTATATATTAATTGGCACGCATGTGATATATATATACACATACATATATACCAAGTAATTTATACTAATGATAAACTTAATTTTCCTATCGAATCAAATTAAATTTTATATGCCAATTAGAATTAATTGTTTTTTAATACATATTTTTTATATCAAATTAATGTTAATTCTTTTTTACAAATTAACATAAATGTTAATAAAGTTTTTGACGTGTGGAATTGACACGTCAAAAACTTTTGACGTGTTAATTCCACACGTCAAAAACTTTTGACGTGTCAGTTACACACGTCAAAAGTTTTTGACGTGCCATTGTGACACGTCAAAAGTTTTTGACGTGTGAATTAACACGTCAAAAGTTTTTGATGTGTGGAATTGACACGTCAAAAACTTTTGACGTGTTAAAATGCACTACATCAAGAATATCTTTGTTGACGTGTCTACTTAGACACGTCAATATGTTTTGACGTGGCAAACATGAGTTACTGTTTGCCAGGTCAAAAAATACCCTTTTTTTGTAGTGTATAAAGCTGGGTAGAATGGTTTGTGTGCAATCTCGTTCGGTCGAGATTGCACCCGAGGAGCAACCAAAGAGGCTCGTCCGCAACTTCGTCCGAACTCTATTTCAGATGAGCGATCATTGGGAGTCACAGAGAGACTCGTCTACAATCCCATCCGGAAGAGATTGTAGACGCGCCGCATAGTTTTGTTGATTCCAACTTTATTTCGTATTATTATTAGGTTTAGGGTTTGGGGGCCTATATATACATGTTTTATAGACCTTAGAACGTAGTTGTTGATTATATATGAGTTTTGTTCAATAAGAAGCCTCAGACTTGAGCGTTCTTTTGTTTTCCTTCAAAACTTAAAGAGTATCTAACGTTTTAGAAAATATTTATTAGATTCCTTACTAGAATCAAGATCTAGAAATAACTATCCGTTCCTTATTGTTGTTATTCCTTGCAGCCCTCTAAGTCACGCTGCATCATATCATGACCAGATTCTCAGAACCTCTAGGCTATGTTTGCCGATGGCCTTCTAGTATTCATCTCAAAATTAACACCCAACATTCTTATTTTTTAATCATATCAATTACTTTTTATTACCATTCAAATAAAAAAATCACTATAAAACATTTTTTTTTTTCACTTTTTCATACAAAACATTTTTTTTTTCTCACATCAATCAAACATGTTACAGTTTTAAGCCACTTCATTTTTTAAGGCCAAACGGTAAAGAAAAATCAATGGGTTTAACAACTCATGGTCAAAAAACGTATGGAAAGTTCATAATAGCCTTTAATGACCAACAGTCAAAAAATTATTTTTAAGAAAAAAAAAAAAAACACTAGCAGATATTAAACAAAGAATAAAAGGGCTTATGAAAAAAAATAATAGTTTGTAACACACATATTACAACATTCCCCCACATGTTACAAACATTAAAATAGAATGAGATTCAAAGCATGCATCAATGTAGTACCCGAAGGTTTTAACCGCATCTAGGATAAATAAGTAGGAACTTAATGAATCGTTGTAGCGTTAGAATCTTTTAACCAAATCCACAAGCTGACCAAGCTCATCACCCACATAACGCTCTCCAAAAAAAATTTAAATAAAATAAAAAAATAAAAAAATAAAAAATTGGGTTGTTCTATAGAGGGTTAGCGCTTTATACAGGCTATGCGCCTCTGGATTTCATGATTGGAGGTGGCACCACCTCCACACTCACATAAGTGACATCCATCAAGAATGTGTGCAGAGAACACTACATCCCAACAGGTAGGGACTATGGAGCAATTAAGAGTTGTAAACTTATCCTCGCTCACTCTGCATCTTTTATACCATAGAAATGGCTTTCATGAGCGCTCTAAGGACCTACCCAAGTCTCTTAGGAGAAAGCACATCCACACTCATGTAGATGGTATCTATCAAGAGTGTGTGCAAGGACACCCCATCCCAACAGGTAGGGACTATAGATCCATTAAGTGCTTTAAGTTTATCCTTAATCACTCTGTATCTTGTACTGTCTTACACCATAGGAATGGTAATGCAGATCGGGTCATTGAAGAATTTGGACAGAAGCGTCCGTTCACAGAGGCGTTTGGATGGGAATTCTTGACCGACTTGATCTGCATCATCCTCTCCCGAATGGAGAAAATTCGACCTCGAATTCAGCTAGTTCTTTTCACGGTCCTTCGGATGCCCTATCAACTCGTTCCACTCGCCCTTCCTAAAGATCAAAACAAGACAACACCCTACAACAAGCGTGGTGTTCTTCATCATTGAAATACAACACCCCAAAATACTTTGAATGCCCCACACACCACTTGACAATTCTACGAATTTGCTGTACTCCTCTCATCTCTTCTCCCTTCCACGTGCCATGAAAATACTCAAGAATGGGTGAGCCGTTGCTTCCCTTGTGAACATATAGTTTTGCTCTCGGGGAATGGACCTAAATTAGCAAAGGGGGCAGGCCCCTTTCAATCCCTCTTGACAAAGCCGGAGTTCATTATGGAGATGTTGGCATCAAAGGTGGTCTATTTGCTATTGGGAAAAGGAGGTAACAACACAAAAGAAGTGTCGGAGGTAGCCAAGGGGTTAAAGGAGGAGCTTGCCGATGTGTTTCCAACAAAGTTACCTGAAGAGCTTCCTCATCTTCGTGATATACAGCACCAAGTCGACTTGGTGCCTGGGTCAAGTCTACCTAATCGACCCCATTACCGCATGAGTCCACAAGAGCATGAAGAATTGAGGCAACAAGTGGAAGGATTGTTGGCCAAGGGGCACATTCGAGAGAGTTTGAGTCCCTGTGCAATTCTAGCTTTGCTCACACCAATGAAAGATGGCACATGGAGGATGCGCGTGGATAGTCTGGCCATCAACAAGATCACAGTGAGATACCGATTCCCTATTCCCCAGTTGGATGATTTATTTGGATCAATTAAGTGGAGCCACCATATTCACTAAACTAGATATAAGGAGTGGGTATCATCAAATTCGGGTGCGGCCAAGTGATGAATGGAAGACAGCGTTTAAAACGCGGGAGAGATTATATGAATGGTTGGTGATGCCATTCGGGCTATCTAATGCCTCTAGCACTTTCATGAGGGTGATGAACCAAGCCTTTCACCCTTTCATTGGGAAGTTCATAGTGGTTTACTTTGATGACATCCTAATTTACAGCCTCAACAAGGAGACACATATCCATTATGTGAGGGAGGTACTTGGTGTACTTCGAAGGGAGAAATTTTCGCATCACCTGCCAAGTGTTCATTCCTGAAAGATTTGGTTCTTTTCATTATTTATGTGGTGTCTAAGGACGCATTGGTGGTGGATGAATCAAAGATGGTAGATGTGAGAGATTGACCCATTCCCACTACACTACATGAAGTCTGAAGTTTTCATGGGCTGGTTTCATTTTATAGGCGTTTCATCCATGACTTTAGCATTATCATGGCACCTATCACAAAATGCATGAAAGTAGGGAAGTTTTCTTGGAGTAAAGCAGCTACGGAGGCTTTTAGATTGATCAAGCCCAAGCTAACAACAGCCTCATTGCTTGTGCTCCCAAATTTTGAATTACCATTTGAGTTACATTGTGACGCTTCCAAGGTAGGCGTTGAAGCGGTGTTGAGTCAAGGAGGAAAATCGGTGGCATTCTTTAGCAAGAAGTTGAGTGGTTCAAGACTCAACTACAACACCTATGATGTGGAGTTTTACGCATTAGTGCAATCATTGAGGCATTGGAGTTCTTACCTAGCCTACAGTGATTTTATCTTGTACTTGGACCATGAGGCCTTAAAGCACCTCAACAGTCAAGATAAGCTCTCTTCTCGGCATGCTAAATGGGTTGCATATGTCCAACAATTTATTTCACCATTAACCACAAGTCAGGAGCCCTAAACAAGGTGGCCGACACCCTCTGCCGAAAGTCGACACTTTTAATCACTATGCAAAATGAGGTACTTGGCTTTGAATTTTTGAAAGATTTGTTGATTACTGATCCTTTCTTTGGCCCCATTGTTAGAAATGTAACCTCGGGAGTGAGGAGTGACTGTGGATTGTATAATGGGTTCCTATTCAAAGGGCATCAATTATGCATTCCAGACTGTAGCCTACAGTTGAAGATCATCCAAGAGCGCCATAATGAGGGACACATAGGGCGAGACAAGATGGTTCATCTAGTTGCGGAATAGTTCAATTGGCCGAGCATGAAGAAGGACGTGGAGAGGTTTGTGCAATGTTGCAGAGTGTGCCAAGTATCGAAAGGAGTGGCCACTAATGCCGGATTGTATATGCAGTTGCCTATTCCGAAGAGCCCATAGACCAACGTGAGCATGGACTTTGTATTGGTGTTAAATGCTAAAATATTCATATTTTAAGCCCTTAACTTACATGTGTTAATCCTTTAGTTTAGGTTAATTTATGCCATTTTAGTTCTTTTTTTGTGTTTTCCTTGTTTTCGTAGGTCCTTGGAAGAAAAAGAAGCAATCTAAGAAGTTTTGGAATTAAAAAAGCTATTTTGGGAAAATTGGAGGCTCTGGTAGTGCGATCGATCACAGGGAACTGCGATCGAGCACACTACAGGTGAAGACCACGAGCGCAAGACACCTGTGATCGAGCGCACCCATGCGTGATGAGCAAGTCAGCCGCCAGCCTTGATATGGAAAGTAGAATTTCTAAGGTTTTGTAACTTAGTGCGAACTAGGGCTCAAACCCTACGATTTTTAGGGTTTCTAGAGTATTCCTAAGGCCTATAAATAGATCCTTAAACCTTTAGAATAGATACACAATTTTCAAGGAGAAGAATTGGAGCTCTTCAAGTTCAAGTTTCGGGTTTATTCTTTTCCTTTCTTTTTATTTTATGAATATGTTTAACATCAAACTTATGTGTAACTAATTTACTTAGTAGGGCTAGATTGAAGCCATAGTTATGTTTAGCTAATATTCAATATTGACGCCTTTGTGATGATCATATTGTGATATTTAACTTGATTAATTCCTGCTTTCATAAATTCCTTATATGTGTGTGCCTGATCAACATATGCATGTAGTATGGACTAGTTAGTTAAATCAATTTGGATGACCGAGTCCTGAATTTAATGAAAGTAACAATAGAAATCCATACCCAGTTTTTAGATTAATCAACATGGGGAACTGGGAGTAGACGCTCATGCCCTAGGCCTCATGTGTTTGTCGATTTTCACAAATTCATGCTTTCTTAAAAAACAACTTTGTAGACACCCTTGCTAAATCCTTTAAGAAAGAAAAGATTTAGAGTAGACACCCATGCCTAATTCGTTTCTTAGGGAAATCAATAGCTTAAGGAGTACACACCTATACCCTTAAGTTGACAACCATTAAGTATGCATGACATGATCAAAGTATTGACATATTGTTATATTATCTAAATATAATTAGTGGTGGATATCAAGGCCCTACCTTTTATTATTATTAAGTCACAATCAATTTTTGTTTTGTTTTACTTAAGGAATTTATTTTAAGCAAAATTTGGCAATCCTTGTGGGAATGACCCCATACTTGCATCATATACTACTATGTTGACCTATTGCACTTGCAGGTAAAACATACAATTATTTGTCTATTAATTTAGGTAGATATTTGTAACAACAATTGGGTCTACCTCGAACCCAAAAAGATAATAATTTCATCTTTGTGGTTGTTGATCGATTTTCTAAGATCGATGATTGCGATCGATCGCACGATCAAGAGCACACGGGAGATGTTATGTTATTTTTCACATTTTATTGGCTTAAAACGACTTTATTTCATTATTGTATTAGGATTAGAGTTTTGAGAGTCTATATTTCGTGTTTTATTAGGTTTAAGAGTCTTTGGGCTATATATACATGATTATAGACTCTAGAAAGTCAGTTTATATAGTTTATCAGTTTTCTCTAATAAGAATCCTCATAGGTGAGTTTTCTTCATATTTTTCCTTGAAACCATCGATAGACTCTATAGTTTTGAGAAGAATTCTCAGATCTTTAATAGACTCAAGATCTAAGAATTATTTATCTTTCTTCTTGTGCTATTTTATTTGCTTCCCACCTAGTCAGGCTGCATCAGTGAGGCACTTAAACTGCATTATAATGTATTTGCAGAAGAGCTTCTGATTATGAATAAATGAGTTGCAAGAAAAGTGGATTAAATGAGCAGTACTTGACAATTTATCTAGCGTTAACATTTTTAGTACTTAGGTTTTCACTTCTTTTTTTTTGTTTTTTTTTTGTTTTTTCTCACCTAGCTAGGTTTCAAATCGTATCATAGATGGTACCTCACTTATGGGTAAAGACTAATTTAATACTTCATCACATTCCATCAACCGAACTAATTTTGGCCACCTCATTCTGACCTTGGGGGTGGCTAAATGACCAAAATGGGGTGGCCAGGCCACCCGATATTTGCCTTTCTTTTTTTTCTTTTTTTTTAAAAAAAAAAAGTTTTGATTTTTGTAATTATTTTCATTAGTTTGATGAGTTTTTTTTTTTTTTTTTTGTTAGGACACTGTTAGTCCGTTAGTTTGATTGACGGAATGGTGACAGGGTACTAAACCGGTATTAATTTATCCATAAGTCAAGTATCATTTGTGATACGGATTAAAACCTAAGTAAAAATAAATAAAAAAGTAAAAATCTAGATACTAAAAAATTTATTAAATCATTTATCTAATATGATTCAAGGAGCACAAGGCTATAAACCTGACAATTCTATTAAGTTAAATTAGTTAAAGGTCGGATGGAAAGACAATTAACGAGGAGACGTACGTACGATGATACAAATTAAAATGACAAGAAAGAATAAGATTATAATAGAAAATATTTAAGAAACGTAAAAGAGATCACTTGCAAGTTCTCGTGGAAGAATCTAGGCAACTTTTCAAACCAAGAGGTCTGTGGTTCATGACTTCAATATATATGGAGAGCGTAACAATTTTTTGGCCTTTTGTTATGTCATGGTGAAAGAGTCGTCCAAGTGCATGCCCAATACTCTCTAGGAACCCCATTAAAATTAATGAATCCATTGTGGAATCTCCTGTAGTTCTGCTGTGCGTGATGACAAATTTGGGTGCCACTGTTTTGAGTGCCAAAGACTTATGTTCACTAAAGGTACTAAGAAATTATTGTTAAAATAATAATTAAGTAATTAAATTTATTTATTTTTATTGATTTAAGTTTTTGAGGTAAATGGTGATTTAACATAATATTAAAATTAAAGGTCTTGAGATTGAACCTTAACCCCGTCAATTCACATTATTTAAATTAAATATTGCCCGTGTTGGACATCACCTATTAAAAGAAAATTTGAACCCATACGTAAAAAAAGTTATTAAAATAATAATTAAATAATTAAATTTACCTCTTTTTATTCAAAATTTTTTTTCCACCATTTGTTAATCCATTTACTGCCTCCGGAAAGTTTTATGCAATAACTCCGACTAAGAGCATTCCCAATGGAAGAGCCAAATGTTACTTTTCTATAAAATAATTCTTCAAACGTTTAAAAAACCTCCTACATTGGATTAGCAAAAAAAATGTAAAATATATATTTGATTGGAAGAGCTGAAAAAAAAAAAAAAAAAAAAAGAGTAAATGTAGCAGCACTTTTCAATGGAGCTATTTTATTTTTCATTGTTTCTCTCACAAGTTTTCTATTTTTCCCAAATCTTTTCCTATTTTTTCTATGCATCTCTTTTTTCCAAAATTTTTTTCATTTTTTCTCTCACATGTTCTCTTTTTCCCAAAATTTTTCTTACTTTTAATAATATTTTAATAGAATAGATAGAAATATAGCTAATCGGATGTAAAGACATTTAAAAATGTCTTAGCTAAACTAAATAAAAGTGAGTTTTGAGAAGTCATTTTACATAAAAATATAGCTCTTCCATTAGAAATGCTCTAAGACCGCACATCCACAGAAAAAGCCAAATTTTCTTGTTTGGGCCTCTTTATGCCATGCATGACTGATGGATTTAAGGATAGGTAACGACAACACCATGGTTGTTGCATGTGTTTTATTTATTTCTACTTTTATTTTGGACAAGTAAAAGTTAATTCATTGAAAAAAAAATCCAATAAGAATAAAAAGAATCACAGCTCCTAATAAAAAGACCCCTAAAGTTAATGGAATTGTTTTTAGATCGCACCCAAAACAAAATCTTTGAAATAATGCACCTGCAATCTTTGGATGCAAAGATAAATGGAGAGCCGATAAATTAAATAACTATAAACGGCAAACAAAGATAAATACAAAGTTTTTATCTCGGACGTACAACAATTACCATGCATGATGTTGCATGTCTTTATGTATCATTAAATCAAGAGTAATCGCATCTTTAATTTGATGATGCATAATAAATGAGATGGGCTCTTGTGTGTTGAAACCGCAACACGAAGCCACCCCATGGCTCAATTGGGGTGGTTCGGCCACTCCTAACTTAAAAAATAAAAAAAAATAAAAAATAAAAAGAAAAAATCGTTTGGCCCTTTAACTGGCCAAACGATTTAATTATTTATTTTAGTTTGGCTGTTGGGGGTGGCCGCACCACCCCCTATGGGATTCCTGGCTACCCCTTAGTTTTTTTTTTTATAATATATATATATATATATATATATATATATATATATATATTTTATTTTCAAAGTATAAAAAATATTTTATTATTATTTATATTAATAGGACAGATGTCCATTTATATCCTTAAAATCTTTTTAAAAAAATCTTAATTAGTCATTAACTAAATACTCCCTAATCAAAAATTAGGTGGAAGAGAGTCCTATTCTACCAAGTTTGGTTGTTAGTGCCGACAACAAAAAGCATGCACTTAATGGGAGCAAGAAGTTTGGACTTTTGTAGTACGTGTTATTCAATCATTCTAATTGAGTCCAAATACATGGCTTGTCATGCAACATCATGCTTGTCTTGTCTTGTCATCACAAGCTATGTATTTAGACTCATGCAATCGTATTGAGTTCAAATGCATAGCTTGTCAAGCAACATTGAATACACGGCTAGATTAGAGCCCTACACAAGATTAACAAGCTTTCTTGCTAGAAGGCATTTACAGCTTTAATTTGTCATATTGAGTGATATAAGAACCAACAAACAAAAACCTCCGTGGAAAAAGATCTCTATGCTAGCTCCATTGTCTTGTCACGCGGGCATAAAAAAAACATGCAATTAATTAATGGGAGGAAGAAGATTCAACATCTGAAGTATTTAGTAATGAAGCATTGCAAAATATTATTTATATTTTAAAAGTAATAAAAAATTAAAAAAATATTTTTTAAAAAATAAGGGGTGGCTGGACCACCCCCGTTAGCCTGCAGTAGCTTCGGTTACCCTAGACCGGAAAAAGATCTCTATCTAACTCAATTGTCTTGTCATGCAGACATAAAAAAACACATGCAGGTAATTAATGGGAGGAAGAAGATTCAACATCTGTAGCATTTAGTAATGAAGCATTGCAAAATATTATTTATATTTTAAAAATAATAAAATATTTTTAAAAAACTAAGGGGTGGCCGGACCGCCTCCGTTGGCCTACGATGGCTTCGGCCACCCTAGACTAGTCGGTCACCCTCACAGGTCAACGGGGGTGATCCAGCCACCCCCAACCTAAAAAAAAAAAAAAAAAAATCCTTTGGCCCCTGGGGTGGGGTGGCCGGACCACCCCCAAGGAAATGCGCTTTTTTTTTTTGGTTTGGCCGTTGGGACCACCCCTTATGGGGTTGCTGGCAACCCCTTAGTTTTTTTTTTTTAAAAAAAAAAAAAAAAAAAAAAAATTTAATTTTGTATTATTTTAGTTTTTTTATTTTTTTTTAAGTATAAAGAATATTTTATTATTATTTATATTAATGGGACAGATGTCCCATTTAAGGCCCTAGGATTTCTTTAAAAAGTTCTTGACCATTAACTAAATATTCTTTAGTAAAAAATCGGACGAAGAGGGTTTCATTCCACCAAGCTTTTGTTAGTGTCAACATAAAAAAATAAATAAAAAACATGCAATTAATGGGAGCAAGAAGTTTGAACTTTTGTTGTATGTGTTTTTTTTTTTTTTTTTTTTTTTGTAATAAACTAATAACCATTGAAGCAGAAGAAAGTTACACAAACATAGACAGAAAAACCCAATCCAAACAGACTACAAATTCCTCAAAGCAGGTGAAGAAGGAAATCATTTGCGAATGCAGTTTGAGAAAACCCTTGCTGCGGTGCAATCTGAAGGACATAACCATCGGGAGTATGAAAACTCCAATGAAGCATCTAAACAGACTTTCAAAAAAGCCATGGAGAAATAGATGCAAAGTAACGGTGGAAAAAAAAGTTTTCAAAAAGAAAGCAAAAAGAAAATAAAAAAAGATTTTCACTAACGAAGAGTCTAAAATTTAACCGGATCGGGTTTAACATACATCAACACAAACAAGTTACAAAAAAACAACACAACAAACGATACACAATAAAAAAAAATAAAAAAATAAAAAGCTAAAAAGCAGAGTAAAATGTCCAAAAAATAGCAACGACGGAGTAGTCGGAGTGGTCGCAGAGGGCAACGAGCCGGTGAAGGAACCAAAAGACCAATGTAGGAGGTGGAGGGAGGTGGAAAGGCGAGTAAAGGGCACCACGCGTCGGCGCTTGGAGGACACGTTGTATGTGTTATTCAATCATTCTAATTGAGTCCAAATACATGGCTTGTCATGCAACATCATGCTTATCTTGTCTTGTCATCACAAGCTATGTATTTGGACTCATTCAATCATATTGAGTTCAAATGCATAGCTTGTCAAGCAACATTGATTACACGGCTAGATTAGAGCCCTACACAAGATTAACAAGCTTTCTTGCTGGAAGGCATTTACAGCTTTAACTTGTCATGTTGAGTGATATAAGAACCAGCAAACAAAAACCTCCGTGGGAAAAGATCTCTATGCTAGCTCAACTGTCTTGTCATGCGGACATAAAAACAAAAAACATGCAATTAATTAATGGGAGGAAGAAGATTCAACATTTGTAGTATTTAGTAATGAAGCATTGCAAAATATTGTTTATATTTTAAAAATAATAAAAAATTAAAAAATATTTTTAAAAAACTAAGGGGTGGCCGGACCACCTCCGTTGGCCTGCGGTGGCTTCGGCCACCCTAGATCAGTCAGTCACCCCAACAGGTCAACTGGGGTGGTCCGGCCACCCCCAACCTAAAAAAAAAAAAATCGTTTGGCCCCTGAGGTGGCAGGACCACCCTCGAGGAATTTTTTTTTTTTTTAGTGTTTGGTCATTGGGACTCTATGGGGTTGCTATACACTCCTTAGTTTTTTTTTTTTTTAAAAAAAAAAAAATTAGTTTTTTTATTATTTTTAAACTATAAAGGATATTTTATTATTATTTATATTAATGGGATAGATGTCCCATTTAAGGCCCTATAATCTTTTTAAAAAGTTATTGACCATTAACTAAATATTCTTTAGTAAAAAATGGGACAAAAATGATCTTATTCCACCAAGCTTTTGGTTGTTAGTGCCAACATAAAAAAAAACATGCAATTAATGGGAGCAAGAAGTTTGGACTTTTGTTGTATGTGTTATTTTTTTTTTTTTTTTTGTAATAAACTAATAACCATTGAAGCAAAAGAAAGTTACACAAACAAAGACAGAAAAACCCAATCCAAACAGACTACAAAATCCTCAAAGCGGGTGAAGAAGGAAATCATCTACAAATGCAACCTGAGAAAACCCTTGCCACGACGCAATTTGAAGGACATAACCATCGGGAGTATGAAAACTCCAATGAAGCATCTAAACAGACTTTCAAAAAAGCCATGGAGAAATCGATGCAAAGTAATAGTGGAAAAAAGGTTTTCAAAAAAAAAAAGCAAAAAGAAAATAAAAAAAGATTTTCACTGACGAAGAGTCTAAAATTTAAGCGGATCGGGTTTAACATACAGCAACACAAACAAGTTGCTTTGGTTGTAGAAAAAAGTATGCTCGAGATTTTTTAGTCAATAACCACTAACGATAACCGCTTTTTCACCTTTATTTTGCTTTCAACATGGAGCCAGCCTGAAATAAGGAGAACCATTCAACATTAGGACACATGTCAGTTAATGAAGTAATTGAGAAGTAGTTCATAACAGCTGTATTCTATTAATAATATAACTGAGCATGTGGGATCGGGATCCCCGGCAATTCTACCAAAAATTGCCCATCAAGTTTTCTTCAAATCCTAGCCATCCAATGCTATTCAACAGCCACTAGCTCGACACGTGTCCCACTCAAGATAAATAATAAAATATTATTTATTTTTCAAAAGGAAAATGTAAAATACAATATTAAAATATTAAAATTAAAAAAATAAAACACTGGGGTGGCCGGCCACCCCAACTGAGCCGCCACCCCCAGGGGCTGATTGGGGATGGCTTCGGCCACCCTAGGGGGCCGGTTGGGGGTGGCTCCAGGGCCACTTCCTAGGTTGAGTGCAGTGACGGGTACAAAGAGTTTTCCCAGAATATGGTTAGGAGATTTGCCATCTTGACAAAGGCTTTTGTGCTCAATAAACAAGTCATTTTCTCATACAGTTCTCTATATATTCTCATATCAATCCATTCAAATTCACCATTCAAATTCACCATTCATTATTTCTCTTCTATTTCCTAGAACATTTATGTTACACTAATAAGGTCTTCTATTTCAAAGCTCCAAGGAAGAATACACTGCCTACAAATTCCAATTCCCTTGCAATGGCTTCGAAAACACTTGCATATGTGCTTTCAACCGTCCTTGTCCTTCTCCATCTCCACATCTTTGTAGGGCAGACGACTGTCGTGAAAGATGACAAAAATTTCACTCTTACTCGGAATGGTAAGTATATAATATATAATTTGCCTTTGACGTTTGAGGGGTTTTTTTTTTTTTTTTTTTGAAAAAAAATTGGTTTAAACTGCTATCCTCATTAACTAATAATAGTCTGAAGACGACTCTGAAGTTTGAACATGCTTAGCAAAAAGAGCGGTTTCTCAATACTCAAACGGTGTGTTTTCACTTTACATAAACGTTATGTTTTGCAAAATAAAATAAGAAGTCTTTTTCTCCTCTTCTTTCTTCAACCTTTGTGACCTAATATTCTAAACCTAAAACTCTAACAGTTACAGTTACAGAAAAAAAAGGAAAATTGCGTCTGCGGCTGAGGATGAAACCAAGTCCGCTTGATCGATGCCCCTTCAAGAACATCTGAGGGTGGGCAACGAGAGCAATCCAAGAAATTATACCAGGAGTACGAGAGTTTTTTGGGAGTGAGGGGGGGCATTTGACCCCTCTCAAACCCCCTCCCTCTGCCCCTGAGTGTATGCATCTTCCTTCATTCTAACTTGTTATGTGTAATTCTAATTATTCGTAAGGCATGAGTCTGTCATGCATAAGTCGAAGAAGAAGAAGAACATATATATGTGTCGGCATGAAATTTGGGGTGTAAAATAAGAGTTTTACCGCATTTTTATTGTAATTAGTCTATTCCATTTGAATTTGTAAGTCTTCATCATTTTAACTTGTAATTCTTACTGTTGTCACAGCTTCTGGAGCATGGGATCATAATGTTGTATCGGCACTGGCCGGCACCGGGGGCCCTGGAACAGGGGGCAACGGCCCGGGCGGCAACGGCACAGGGGGCATCGGCACGGGCGGCGCTGGCACGGGGAACGGCACGGGTGGCGCAGGCACGGGCGGCGCAGGCACAGGCGGAGCAGGCACTGGTGGCGCCGGCACCGGGGGCGCTGGCACAGGCAACGGCAACACTAATGGCACTGGGGGCACTAGCACGGGGGGCTTCGGCCCGGGAGGCAACGGCATAGGGGGCACCGGCACAGGCGGCAATGGCACTGAGGGTGGCACAGGTGGCGCAGGCACGGGCGGCGCAGGCACAGGCGGCGCAGGCACGGGCGGCGCCGGCACTGGCGGCGCTGGCACCGGCACCAGCGCAACTCCGGCTCCAACACTGGCACCAGCATAGGCATTGCGTGCTCTTCATAGTTCGTTAAGCTTCCATTATCAATAAAAAGGCAAATAATAAGATAAGGTGCATTTAGAAGCTTGTACTATGCACAATAAGGCCAATTATCTTGTGTTTAAGGCCAATAATCAGATGCGCGTGTATTTGTAACTTAGAAGTTTGTTTTATGAATAATAAGGCCTGTAATCAGATATATGTCGTGTTAAGGAGCTTGTATTATCTACAATAAGTTCCATTATCAAATATGGTGTGTTGCAAGGCTAATAATCAGATATGTTGTAGAGAGAGAGAGAAAAAATAGTAGTCAACACTCCAAGAAAACATAATTTTGTCAAGAAAATTATAAAAGAACAGTGAAAAAGCAACAGAGAGACAAAGCCCAGTAGTCAACGCTCCAAGAAAATTGAATTTTGTCAAGAAAATTTATCAAGAATGAAAAAGAAAGAGAGAAATACCCTTTTCAGAGGGAATTTTCTTTTCCGGTCTTCCTTCGGCTTCTCGTCCGATTCGCGACTGGGCGGGAAGGAAATAGGGGTTGCTGGACCAGAAGGAGAGATTGCATTGAACGCCCGGAAGATCTCATTCTCTTCACTAGACTGCCTGAGGGAGAGAGAGACTGCCAGAGAGGGAGAGAGAATGGCGCCGGAGATAAGGTGATTGTGTGCTGGGAGAGGGAGAGAAGAAAGAAGAGGAAGAAGAAAGGATGAAAAAAGAAAGGAAAAAAAAAAATCGAAGATCTTCGTATGCCTAGGCCTGCAGCCAATAAACTTTAGTAACATTCCAAAGTGTGGCACATCACTAAAGGGGTGACGTGCCACACTTTGGCACATCACTAAAGAAGTGATGTGCCAAAAAGTGGCATGTCACTAAATTGTGACGTGCCACATATGTGTTAAATTTCAACGAAAAAGTTGTTATCGCAAATCTATCATATTTTTCAAAATTAGTGACTTGTGAAAAATAAGAAGAAAGTAAATACAAGTAATTACAAATACAAAGATTTACATGTTTCAGCACTAAGAGATGCGTCCACAAAGTTTTAGCGAAATCTCACTATTTCTTGAGAAACAATAGAAGAGGCGTGAATTACATCTAAGGCCTAGTCGCCATCATCCTATACACTCCCCTTGAGACACATTACAAACTTCAACATTGTCCTTTAGTGACTACCTGTTTCCACAATGATTTGGTCACTCGCTGTTTCTATGGGACAAGTTTAAGCAAATATTTGACACAAAACTTTTGTTCATATTTTCTTTTAAGAAAGTGTCTTTAAAATAAACCTTCGTCATTGTCTTTTAACTTTTAAGTGTCTATAAGATTGGTATAATTATTGAATAGCAATGTTGATGTTGGGTAGGCAATGGTAACCCATAGATTTACAAATTGAAAACCTGATTTGTTTAAACAAATTGGAATTAAAAAAGAAAAACAAGGGAATTTACAACCAAATGCTCCACTAAATTGTCATTTGTCTCCCCATGTGAAGTAAAGAAGGCCAGAAACTTAGTATTATTGCAGTTGGTTGGTCTGCCCATGGCCTGCGGCTGTGGCATCTCCAGACAACCCCAAGACACCATCTCCAGGGTGGCTTGGAATTTTCTGCTTCCCTTTTCTTTCATGTTTTCCACTGGGGGCTAACTTTAGTCTAAAGAAACTAATTGGGTCAAAAAGCCCACAGGCTGCTTGGAAGTTGGTGCACTAAACAAGAAAAAAGAAAAGTAAAAAAAAGCTAGCTCTTAGATATTAATGTTTGGACAAACGTTTATTTTAATAAAAAAATATTAATTTTTTATTTTATTTTATAACCATTTCACTTTGTTGGTAAGATAGTGCTAGTAAGCATTTGAATAACTCTTTGTTAAAAAATAAAAAATAAAAAATTTAAGACTGAGTAACACAACCAAATCAGTAAAGTGGAATAATTGTAAGATAAAAATGTACTTTATAATATTATTCTTATTTTAATCGTTCAAACTTTTATAAATTGAAAAATTATATTCTTTTACTCAACTACAATCAAATTTAATTGAGTGGTGATAAGAATGTTACAATTTTTATTATAAAGTTATTCACAAATTTGTGTGACAATTCATAATTAAGATGGCTCAGTACTTACAGCTGACTTAAACAATTTTGTAATAAAAGTTATGGTATCTTTATCATTTTTTTAATTTAATTATTTAATAGCTGACGTAGTAAATGTCACGTTGACTTACAAATTAACATGACACTCCTCATGGCATTGCCAAGTTATCTATCACCAAATTTAATTATTTAGTAGCCGACATAAAAATGTCACTATTGTAAATTAAAATTTGGCTTGAGGTGGTAGTTGATATGGTCAAGAAATTTGTTGTAATTTTTAAATTATTTGAGGAAACTCCATTGGGAACTCTAAACAAGTGGAATAAGATGTTTCTTTGGATCATTAAAAAAGTTTCTTTGGATCACCTCTTGTCTTGGAAAGGGCTCTCATCTTCACATACGGAAAAATGGTTCCCTCCTACAGCAAATTCCTTCAAGATAAATTTTGATACTGCTGTGAGAGACTCCTTTTCTGCTCAAAGTGCAGTCTGCCGAGATTCAAGTGGCAAAATTATTAAGGCTCTTTCAAAGATCAGCCCTCCATGTGACCCCACTTATGGGGAGGCGTTGGCTATGTCTCTTGCTGTCTCTTTGGCAATCTCTCTCAACATCTCAGATTTTACTTTGGAAGGGGACTCTTCTATTGTCATCATGGCGCTCCAACACCGGTCCCTGATTCAAGATTGGAAAATTGAGAACATTATTGCCAACTCCATTGCTATGATTCCCTCGTCTTCCTCTTGGAAGGCAAGAAAAGTTCACAGAAGTGTAAACTTCTGCGCCCTCCATGTGGCTTATTGGGCTGCGGCTAGAGTTCATTCCGGCTGAATTCCCATTCACTTGCCCCATTCCCCCTCTTTTCCCATTTGTAGTGGAAAAGATCCACCCCTATTAGTTTTGTTTCTGTTTGTTCTTGCTGTTTGTGTTGGTTCCTCTTACCAAAAAAAAAAAAAAAAAGTGGAATAAGATGTTAAGAAATGTAGGTAGGAAAGAATTCATAATATTGATTATCATATGATTAATGGTATTACCCAAACTTGTGATTATTTAAATGTAAATAGTTGAAGAAATCTAGGAAAATGAAACACCACTTTTCAGGTAAACATTTTACCTGTTTTTGTATGCCATATATATATATATATATATATATATATATAATGTTGATTAATAGCTTGGGAGGGGAAAAGAAAAGAAGGTTGAATTGTTGGTAGAAAGAGATATATAGAATTTGTGAGCATCACATCATCAAAAGAAGGGTCAACCTTGGACACCATATCTGTCTCTACAGTCTACAGCTACAAACCATGGATTTCATGAAAATCTGCTGATTTTTTTCATCACGACACCTAGCGGGGTCCAGGAAAAGCAATGTACAAAAGAAATCAAAGATTAAAGTTTTTCTCAAATAACAAATTGTTTTCATTAATCTAGAATTCAAAAACAAAAAGAGAGAAAGATAAAATCGAGACACAAATTTATGTGGTTTTGTAAAGGATAAATACTCCAACAAGATAATTATGGATGAGAGAACAACTTAATGTCAAGTCTTATCTCATAAGAAGATATAAGTTAAACACTTTAGATTAGGATGACAACATATTTGAAATTGTATAGATATGTTACATTATCTCAAGAAATGTTGTATATTTGTATTGTAACTCTTCATATTATAAATACAATCAACCTATGCTAGATTACAACAAGGTAGAAAATAATATATTCTCTGAGTTTACATGGTATTCACTACAAAAAAACAATTTTTTTCTGACGTGAGTTTTCTGACGTGTTGGGGTGTCTGACACGTCAGAAATTTTTT
>NC_081546.1:15746941-15754422 GCF_901000735.1 Corylus avellana
GTTATCTATCACCAAATTTAATTATTTAGTAGCCGACATAAAAATGTCACTATTGTAAATTAAAATTTGGCTTGAGGTGGTAGTTGATATGGTCAAGAAATTTGTTGTAATTTTTAAATTATTTGAGGAAACTCCATTGGGAACTCTAAACAAGTGGAATAAGATGTTTCTTTGGATCATTAAAAAAGTTTCTTTGGATCACCTCTTGTCTTGGAAAGGGCTCTCATCTTCACATACGGAAAAATGGTTCCCTCCTACAGCAAATTCCTTCAAGATAAATTTTGATACTGCTGTGAGAGACTCCTTTTCTGCTCAAAGTGCAGTCTGCCGAGATTCAAGTGGCAAAATTATTAAGGCTCTTTCAAAGATCAGCCCTCCATGTGACCCCACTTATGGGGAGGCGTTGGCTATGTCTCTTGCTGTCTCTTTGGCAATCTCTCTCAACATCTCAGATTTTACTTTGGAAGGGGACTCTTCTATTGTCATCATGGCGCTCCAACACCGGTCCCTGATTCAAGATTGGAAAATTGAGAACATTATTGCCAACTCCATTGCTATGATTCCCTCGTCTTCCTCTTGGAAGGCAAGAAAAGTTCACAGAAGTGTAAACTTCTGCGCCCTCCATGTGGCTTATTGGGCTGCGGCTAGAGTTCATTCCGGCTGAATTCCCATTCACTTGCCCCATTCCCCCTCTTTTCCCATTTGTAGTGGAAAAGATCCACCCCTATTAGTTTTGTTTCTGTTTGTTCTTGCTGTTTGTGTTGGTTCCTCTTACCAAAAAAAAAAAAAAAAAGTGGAATAAGATGTTAAGAAATGTAGGTAGGAAAGAATTCATAATATTGATTATCATATGATTAATGGTATTACCCAAACTTGTGATTATTTAAATGTAAATAGTTGAAGAAATCTAGGAAAATGAAACACCACTTTTCAGGTAAACATTTTACCTGTTTTTGTATGCCATATATATATATATATATATATATATATATAATGTTGATTAATAGCTTGGGAGGGGAAAAGAAAAGAAGGTTGAATTGTTGGTAGAAAGAGATATATAGAATTTGTGAGCATCACATCATCAAAAGAAGGGTCAACCTTGGACACCATATCTGTCTCTACAGTCTACAGCTACAAACCATGGATTTCATGAAAATCTGCTGATTTTTTTCATCACGACACCTAGCGGGGTCCAGGAAAAGCAATGTACAAAAGAAATCAAAGATTAAAGTTTTTCTCAAATAACAAATTGTTTTCATTAATCTAGAATTCAAAAACAAAAAGAGAGAAAGATAAAATCGAGACACAAATTTATGTGGTTTTGTAAAGGATAAATACTCCAACAAGATAATTATGGATGAGAGAACAACTTAATGTCAAGTCTTATCTCATAAGAAGATATAAGTTAAACACTTTAGATTAGGATGACAACATATTTGAAATTGTATAGATATGTTACATTATCTCAAGAAATGTTGTATATTTGTATTGTAACTCTTCATATTATAAATACAATCAACCTATGCTAGATTACAACAAGGTAGAAAATAATATATTCTCTGAGTTTACATGGTATTAGAGCTCGTCTATTTTTTCCGCAATATTTTTTTTCTTAAGTAAATTTTCTTTTCTCTCCCAATGGTAGCCAAACCCACCCACCCTCAACTTGTCACCTTCCCCAATTTTAATCTTACTAAACTTACCCAAGATAACTATCCTACCTGGTTGCCCCAAATAATTCCACACCTTAGAGGGGTAATCTTTTTGGCTACGTTGATGGACCTCACCCATGTCCACCGCCCACCATCACCACTGTGAAGGAACACATCTCCTCCACTACGATGAATCCAGCTTGTCTACATTGGGAGATGCAAGATCAAATCATCCTCGGCTTCCTCACCTCCGCCATATCGGAGAATATGATATCTCATATAGCAAGATGTACAACATCCAAACAAGCCTGGACTAAATTAGAGACCCTTTTCGCGTCTCAATCCAAAGCACGTATCTTAAACGTGCACTTTTTTAGTTGGCCACTTTGAAGAAAGGCAACCTATCCATTGTTGATTATTTCCACAAGTTTCAGATTCTCATCGATGCCCTTGCAGTTGTAAATCAACCTCTCAGTGATCTTGAGAAACAATCATTACTCCTTGTGGGACTTGGCTCATAATACAACCCTTTGTTTGGATGTTGTGCATCTTGCTACATGAGATATCATCTTCTCCGATATGGCGGAGGTGAGGAAGCCGAGGATGATCTAATCTTGCATCTTCCAGTGTAGATAGGCTAGATTCGTCGTAGTGGAGATGTATTCCTTCACGGTGGTGATGGTGGGCATGGGCGGTGGATAGGTGAGATCCATCAACATAGCCAAAAAGATTGCCCCTCGAAGGTGTCGAATTATTTGGCCCTCTAAGGTGTGGAATTATTTGGGGCAACCAACAAGATAATCATGGATGAGATACCAACTCAATCTCAAGTCTTATCTCAAGAGACTCAAGATAAGAAACGGTAACTTAAACACTTTAAATTAGGATGACAACATATTTGAAATTGTATAGATAGGTTACATTATCTCATCAAGAGAGGTTGTATATTTTTATTGTAACTCTTCATATTATAAATACAATCAACCTATGCTAGATTACAGAATAATATATTCTCTGAGTGTATATGTCCGATTATATTTCACTATTCAATGATTTAGATTACGTTGTTACATCATAACATACTTATAGAAAAACCAGTTATACGGACGTATTCACTTCACTTCGACAACTAGCCAACCATACTAGTATTTAAGTAAACTAACTGATAGATACTGTCACACCAACTTAGTGACAATATGACGATGAAATGTATCATAGTTTGGAAGAAAATTTTTGTCTTTGTTAAAAATATAAACATGGGATGGATTTGGTGTATCCACTACCCTGGCAAAAGAATGCAAAGTTGGATGGGGCATTGAGTGTATGACACGTTGTTGAAACTTCAGGGAATAATTAAAATCTACTTTCCAAATTAATAAGTTTGGAACCACTCCTAATTACAGCCGCCCAATTATCAAATATTCAAGCCCACAGTATTCAACTATTCATGGGAAGTCTCTTATTGTTTTCAATTCTTTTTAGGTAGGAAAGTCTTATTTGGCCTCAAAGAAAGACGTGCCTATTAAAGTATGAGTGGCAAAATTGGTTTTATGGTTTAGGTTTGTGACCTGATGAGTTATGAATATAATATATGATCATACAAATAGACATGAATATAATTTAAATAATTAATCATGTCAAATTCTTTAACCCTAATATAATTTGCTTAATTAAACGGGTGACACGACATCACTAGCATAAATTATTTAAAAAAACAAATTATGTTGGATTGATGCGAATACGACTTATTTTTATCTTACTTTGCTGACTTATCAATGCCGATTAACCTTTGAATTTTTTTTAACAGGTTGATAGAATTTTTTTTTAACAGGTTGATACAAGACACTACAAAAAACACATTTTTTGCTGACTCATGATTACTGACGTGTCAGGTCGTCTGACACGTCAGTAAATCCTGCTGACGGGGCTTTCCTGACGTGTTTCGGTCGTGAATAATGTGGGTGTCAGGAAATGGGAATTCCTGACGTGTCATTTTTGGCACGTCAGGAATTACTGACGTGCTAAATCCAACACGTCAAGAATTTCCTGACGTGTTCAATTTAACACGTCAAAAATAATTCCTGACGTGTCAAAAATTGACACGTCAGTAATTTACTGACGTGTCAAAAATTTACACGTGAGTAAATATTCTGACGTGTAAAAATTAACACGTCAGGAAATTCCTCACGTGTCAAAAACTGACACGTCAAGAAATAATAAATCCATTATTTATTAATTTTTAAATAATGTTATATTAAATTTGGCTGAAATTTACTGACGTGTAGAAAACAACACGTCAGTAAATGCTGACGTGTTGAAATCAACACGTCAGTAATTATTGACGGGTAGTTTTTAACACGTCAGTAAATAATTTGTTGACGTTCTACTTTTCACACGTCAACAGTTACTGACGTGTCAAAAAAAAATACTGTTTACCACGTGAATAAATGGCCCTTTTTTTGTAGTGAGAGTTGATTGGTACAACTACATTAGCATGGTAAAACAAAAAATAAAATATTACTTTTTCAACATAGCAGAATATGAGGGGCTGCACGTACACAGGTTTTTTTAATTTTTTTTATTTTCTCTGGCGAGTACATGATTTATTCCACAAGAACAACAGAGGTACAAATTACAAGGTATAACAGCTACAATATAGTATAACCTTGTCTAGACACTACGTTCATCATATACATTCTGTTCTTAGTATTGATCTGAATGGACTGAAACTGGAATACAATCAAGAAGAAAGCTCTAGTTGCCGCTTTTAAATAAAACATGCTCTTCTTTTAATGTGGTCTTGTCTCCAACAACTGAAACCCAAGTTTCTGCAATTTTATCCACTCTTCCATCCAAAATTTCTACTGTAGTGAAGGCTCTCATAGTGCCACTAGACTCTGGTGGTGCTGAAAGAGGAGTTTCAATATTCATGAAGCTTCTGTCGCCAGTGTCTTGTTCATCAATCAATCTTTTAACCCTAGGAACAATGGCCCCATTCAAGTATATAGTGTTGTCAGGTCCAACCACAATCATTTTCCGGAGGCCATTTCTATATGCCAGCTCTTTATGCATGTGACCAAAGACAACCATTGACACAGCTATCCATTGTTGTATAAGAAAGGCAACCTATCCATTGTTGATTATTTGAATGTATGGATAAGTCTAGAGTTCGTCAGACATATGGAAGTGTCACGAATGCTGGGGTCTAACATTGACACAGCTCTTCCATATACATTTCCAGGCCACTTAGGTTACCGGTTGAACAGGCTAAATGAACTTATAGATATAAAAGTATGCAAGATAGGTGATCAGCGAGGGAGAATGGAACCTGCCTGTAAACAGCACCAAATCCGGCTGCATTTCACCACAAACCCATATTAAATGAGATAAACACACAATTTTTTATCACATAAAGCTAAAACAACACATATGAAGGAAAACACAAAAAGCAAAATACAATTGGCAGTAATTAGAACAAACTTTTTTTTTCTTTTGGGTGCATTTGGAAGTTAACATAATTCACTTCTTCAAAACAAAATATTTAAGGGAAAATTCACTTTACCTCCTGAAGTTTCAGGGGTTTTTCAATTCAAACACCAATGTTTAAAAATTGGCAATGTACCCTTCTAATATTTCTAAAATTTTCAATTCAAACCCTCCGTTATTAATTTCCATCTAATTGGACGGAAATCATCTCACGTGCGTCTCACATGGGATTTTCATGCCCTTTATTCCAATTTCACCCTCATTAAAACCTATGAAATTATGTAATTACCCTCATAAACACCTATGAAATTGAGGGTAATTACGTAATTTCATAGGTTTTACTGAGGATAAAATTGGAATAGAGAGCATCAAAATTTCACGTAAGACGCATGTGAGATGATTTCCGTCCAATTAGACAAAAATTAGTAACGGAAGGTTTGAATTGAAAATTTTTAAAACATTAGAGGGGTACATTGTCAATTTTTAAACATTAGGGTTCGAATTGAAAAACCCTGAAACATCAGGGGTAAAGTGAATTTAACCCAAATATTTAACATTACTCACTTTACTTAATTACCCATCAAAATTTCTGCTTTTATGTATTTAATTACCCGTGAAATTGTTATATCATAACCATAATTCCAAAGCAATGAACTTCAACCTATTACAAATCCCAAAACTTAACATTATGATATTCTTATTTTTTTATTTTTTATTTTTTCTGTTTAAATTCTAAATACAATTTTTAGGTCCAACAAAAGTGAAAGATCAAAGAGAGAAAATTACCTGCAGAAATTGAAGTGCCTTTGTATCTTCTTCAAGATTCCATCGTCGTGCTTCAAAAACCATAAAAGAATTGTCAGCAATGGAGCAAGTATCATCATTTCGAGCTAGAGTTTCAAAATTCAGTCAAGAACATATGCAAGAGACAAAGAGAGAGAGAGAGAGAGAGAGACTCACGACGTCGCCGACGACTGCGATTCGAGTGGAGGCAGACATGGGAGAGCGAGTGGAAGGGTTGGGCTTGGACGAAGCGGAGGGAGAGGAACTGGAGAGACAGCAGAGAGTGGACGCGTG
This sequence comes from Corylus avellana, assembly GCF_901000735.1. Classification (NCBI taxonomy): domain Eukaryota; kingdom Viridiplantae; phylum Streptophyta; class Magnoliopsida; order Fagales; family Betulaceae; genus Corylus; species Corylus avellana. The sequence continues at coordinate 15,753,157 of NC_081546.1, forward strand.
CACCAACGCGCTTAACATAGGGGGCTTCTTTGTCTCAGAGTGATTCAGGTTGTCAACGGATACGGCTGAAGTACGTGATTAAAATCCTAGGGCCTACACGTAAATCACTAGTTGACTAAAAATTGTTGGGCCTACATGATAAAATTCTTCAAATTGTAGTCGTGATAAAATGATAATATCTTTTTTAATACATTTGGATTTTTTTATTTTTTATTTTTTATTTTTTGTTTTTATTTTATTTTCTATTTTAGAGAAAATTATTCTGATTTCATTAATAGAGTAGTCAAAAGCATAAAAGCTCTTACAATCACATAATATAAAGTTTTGAAAGATCATATCCGAAGTTAAAAAATTACACGTCATAAAAAGCCAAAAACATACAGATTTTACATTGAAATTCTATCTATGACGTCCAACATCCGCAAAGCATGCCCAATCTTCAGCTTATAGAACAAATCTACTCTAGGCAGACTCCTTCCGAAGCAAAGGTAGCCTTTTTCCCAAGTATAAACAAAAAGTCTCACACCCAAACTATTTCATTCACGACCCGAAAGCCATAAAATTATTCACATCCTCATTCTAAAGGCCAGGACAACAAAACATACACGAAAATACAAGAAAAAAAACAAAGCAACAAAAACCCACAAACTAGCAGCACGATCGGAGTGAAGAGCGGAGGGAAGATACCGGAAGATTATGGCCAGAGCGCAAAAGACTTAAAAAGCCCACAAACACCAAAGGAAGGCCACTGGAAGAATCTGGCCTGAGCGCAACAGACCACGCATCGGTGCGTGGTTGCCCAAAAAAAGATGCCAAAGGTGCCGTTGGAAGCAGGTGGAGCCGGTGAGCGCAAGGAGGATGGAGGGGAGGAGGCGGTGGTCCTTGTCGATATTAAAAATGATAAAATACATATTATTTAATAAAAAATTAAAAAAAATAAAAAAACTTAGTGGTGAAATTGTTGAATCTGGATTCAATTGGACTTGCTAGAGAGGAGCAGGTGGTCCTTGTCGATATAACGACAAAATATTTTTTAATCTTTAATATTTGTTAGAAAAAATAATTTAGGTTTTTTTTTTTTGGCCCTTAAAATTCTTTTATACAATTCGACGTTCTTAAAATTGAATCTTTCATTTCGTCCAATCACATAATTAAAGAGTGTTAACTTTTTTTTAGTGGATGACATAACTCTAATTACATACTAACAAGTGTCTACCCTCGTACTTTTTATGTCTTCAAAGCAGCTTGGCCTTTAATAGGTATCGG
>NC_081546.1:15754522-15779522 GCF_901000735.1 Corylus avellana
TTGTGGAGTTGTCCGTCAGCCAAAGATGTTTGGATGGAATGCAGCCCCATGATTTATAAATGTACCAGTGATGAAATTGAGGTCATTCATGGCTAGGCCAAATTGATGGAAAGGTTGGACTCAGATCAGATGCAGCTCGTGGCCACTGTGGCAAGACAAATTTGGTTGAGAAGGAATTCTATTGTGTTTGGCGGTGATATGGTTGACCCTTCATCTCTGCTTCGACGTGCGAAAGACCAAGTTAAGGCTTTTTGTAATGCTGCTATAAGGAGAAATTCTAATTCGGTGGATCCTCAACCCAACCTAACACTTAGATGGTTGACGCCTTCAGTTGGGTATGTAAAAGTCAAATGGGATGCATCAATCAATAAACCTCAAAACAGAATGGGTGTTGGAGTCGTTGTACGTGACCATGCAGGGAAGGCTTTGGCAATGATGTGTGCGACCAAGGGTTTCATCAATAATCCTACCATGGCGGAAGCAGTTGGGGCATGGACAGCGGTGGACTTAGCAATACGTATGGAGCTTCGAAATGTTATTTTTGAGGGGGATGCGTTAGAAGTAATTCAAGCTCTGAATAAGGAGGGTGATTGCTGGACGATCTATGGACAAACCGTGAATGATGCTAAGGAAGAGCTGCACAAGCGGCAAGGATGGGGATTCAATTTACTAAAGTGGGTCAAAAGGGCAACATCTTTTTTTATATTTCTATAATACCCTTCTTCTTTTAAAAACTCAAATAAAAAATTAATAATATAAAAAGCAAAAAAATTAATTTTTCAAAAGAAAAATGAAAATGAAAAAAATGAAAGCGGTGGCTGGCAATTGAGCCAACAACATGGTTCATTTTGATACCACAGAGAGCCAATTGTAAATCTTGTAAATTGCAAGGAGTCATTTTGCATTTTTCCCAAAAATTTACTTGGTTTGTAACTTTTAGGCCCCACAAAAAGCCATTTAGCCGAGAGGAGCCGTAGACTCAAATATCTTGGATTCAATTATCAACTAGGAGTTTTAATTTCTTAAATATTTTATATTATATTCTTAATTATTTCTTGTCATTTTGTATTATCATACTAGCTCTCCATTGGTCTTTCCAAATATTTAAGCTTCAATTAATTTAACTTATTAGAATTGTTAGGGTTATAGCTAGTATTGTGCTCCTTGAATCATATTAGATAAATTAACTACTCATGCATATGATCCACTTTTAGGGTTGAATATTGTCCAAAAGAATGTAGCTATATACACTATAGCTTTTGTTGCAAGTTCCTTACAAACTGACATGATAATCCATATGACACTGATCATGTAATCAGCTACCAAATAATTAAATTTGCCTATTAAATTTTGTTATTTAATTTTTCACCATTAAAATATTGCCACATGAGTTTGTAAGGTCAGAATTGCAGTAAAAGTTGTAGTACTTCTTGCATTTTTCTAAGCTATATCAATATTGTATGAAATCATGATGTGTATAAATGTTTTAATAAATAAGTAGCTCGCTTTTCTTATTATTTGACTATTTTTATAGTTCATGTAATATTAAATTAATTTAGATGCTGTCATTTAATCAGTTAGAACTGATAATACAAAGAGTATTTTAAGTGGTTTTTTATGTCACACACTTAAAAGACAAAGCATTGTTATCCACCTAAAATATGTCAAGTCAATCGGTGTAATAAATGAGTGCAAATAATAACATTACTAACTCTAATACAATACTAGCAATTTGAATGGAGAAAAATTAGTCGGTTTTTAGTTTGAAATTTCTTTTATTAGTGACGTTGATCTACTATTAATGGACTTATCCATGCATCATGTCTTTAATAATCAGAAGCTCCAAATTACCATGCAGTAGTACGTGTACAGAACATGATCTCTTCCTTTCATTTGAACGATAAAGTATCTAATTAATTATATTAGATGGTACGTATTTTATGGCTTTTTACTTTTTGACAATATTGCGTCACCGTCTAAAGACCCTACGATATATATATTTCGTCTCATGCACACATGGAGGCGTGACGCTAGCCACAGATTCTTAATTCCCGATCATACAATGGCGGCGATTAATGGAGCAACCAACATTAATATTCAATCAGATAATTTACTAGCTAGTAAGCAAGTAAATTACTCCAAGAGGAAAAAAAGGGAGGGGGTAAAAGGAAAGCCTACTGCTTATATATATATATATATATATATATATATATATATATATATATATATATATATATATATAGGCTTGCATTCTCTTCTGAAAACTCCAAGCAATATCTCATTCTCATAGCTATTAGCCTAGAGCAAGGCAGAGATGGTGGGCAGATTATGGAGAGAATGCATTATAGCATTTATCCTCACCTTCCCTTCAATGGCTCGCTCTAATACTGCTATTGCGGCTATTATTCCCCCAGTGAAAGCCGGATACTGGTATTGCCACAGTGACTTCCCAATCCCGGTGCCTAGCATGCCTTCCCAGCTTTTCACCCATCTTTTTGCTGCCTTTGCAGATGTCAAACCCAACACCTATGAAGTCACCTTTCCTAACGAATATAGGGTGCAGTTCCCAACCTTCACCCAATCCTTGCAAAAAACAAACAAAAAGGCCAAAAACCATTTTATCCATCGGTGGATTCTCTGATCCTAGTACTGCTACGACCTTTGCTTTAATGGCTAGCCAGCTCAGTACCCGCAAATCATTCATAGATTCCTCACTAAAGCTAGCAAGGTCTAACGACTTCCATGGCCTTAGCCTCCACTGGCTGTACTCCTCGACGGTGGCCAACATGACCAACCTTGGCTCTCTCCTCGATGAATGGCGTGCAGCCGTTGACAAAGAGTTCGAGCTGACCAGAAATGACCGGTTGCTTCTAGTCGCAGCGGTCAATTACATGTCGTCGGCGTCGGACGTCCCATATCCCTTTCATGATATTGCAAGGAACTTGGACTGGTTCAACCTAGTGGCATACAACTTCTATGACCCTGCTCTGTCAGTAGATAGTACTGGACCTTTTGTTGCATTGCACAGTCCACAAATCAATGAAGAAGCCGCACCTAGTGGGGATAACGGCTTCAAACACCAGTGCTTGCCAATAAAATAGTTTTTGGCCTTCCATTTTATGGCGCCGCGTGGCGCCTAGCAAATGAAAATAACCGAGAAATATTTGCGGCAGCTGCTGGACGGGCTCAAAGTGATGGGAATGATGATAAAGTCTATATTAATGTCGACTCATTTGGGACCTTACCTTATAACCAAATCAAGTATTTCATAGTGAAACACCCAGGTGGCAGACAGGATCACAGTGACGAATATGTTGTAGACTATTTCAGTGCTGGGAATACTTGGATTGGTTATAATGATATTCAGAGGGTTAAGAATATTATGATATGGTTATTTACTTGTTATTTACTTCCTTAGGTATTATTAGTCTACTAGGTTTACCTTTCCTTAGTCTACTAGGTTTACTTTTCCTTAGTTTATTAGGTTATTTGTCTCTCTATAAATAGAAGCCTTTGTATTCATTATCATTATAAGATTAGAATATATCAATACAATGTAGTCCATTGTGTGCTTCCACTCTCTCTATTATTCTTCCACTCTTCTATATCTCTCCATTATTCCAACATGCTATTAAAGCATTCTAACATGGTATTAGAGCCCTCTGTATTCATTATCAATACAATCATAATAGAAGAGATGCAGTCCAAAAAAAAAGCTTCCCCTCTCTCTCTCTTTCTTCCGCTTCTAATATATTATCCAATATATTTAACATTTGGTAGTTATTTGGCCGAGAGGAGTCACGGTGGCGGTGCGATTAGCTCGGGCAGAAACTGCCGAAGGAGCGTGGAGGAGCTTAGAGGGCCGATGGCAGCGGATCTTCCACAAATCCGTAGATCTAAAGGAGTGGAAGAGATTTTGAACGGAAAACCGCTTGGCGGAGCGTCGACGACCAAAATTGAGAGGTCACCGGAGGGAGCGCCGGATTGTGAGCAGAAAATTGCTTGGCGGCACGCCGACGACCGGAATTGGGAGGTCACTAGAGGGAGCGCCGAAAAACGTCAAAGACGTTTATGAAAGCCACAGAAGGTGGCTCTGATACCATGTTAAATATATTGGATAATATATTAGAAGCGGAAGAAAGAGAGAGAGAAGAGAGAGAGAGCGGAAGCTTTTTTTTTCTGTGGAAGATTCGCTGCCATCGGCCCTCTGAGCTCCTCCACGCTCCTCCGGCAGTTTCTGCCCGAGCCAATCGTGCTGCCACCGTGACTCCTCTTGGCCAAATAACCACCAAAGGTGGTGTCTCGACCCCAGAATGGGGGATCTGTGCAATCTCAGCCTATTCCAGCTTTGCATGCGCCTCCGCGCTCCGCCCTAAGAAACTGCCGTCTCTCCAATGCGCCTCGACTTGCGGCTGCCGCTCCTCCACATGCCTCCAACCTTTGTCGGATCATCATGGTTTTTGCTCCGTTCGGTAGATCCGTCACCAGTGGTCTCGAATCCGTCCAGATCACCACCATTGGAGCTCAGACGTGCTGCCACGCTCCGTCCAAAGGGTTTGCATGTGGGATTCACGCGCTGCACGCGCCAGCAACCCTCTTAGCGCGTGTGGCACACGCGCCAGCACTTCTCCTCTCTCCTCAACAGCCACGTGTCCTCCAAAGGTGCCGCCACGTCAGCCTTGTTCCCCTGCCATGTGTCAGCTTCGAGAAAAAAAAAATCAATATGATCCGGATCCAGCCATTTTCAACCTGATCCAAAACCGGTTCAAATTGGGTCATATGGCTAAAATCAGATCTACACAACCTGGTCCAATACTGGTTCCTAAACCAGGTCACCGGGTCAAGCTCTCTTCAAGCCGATTCAAAACCGGTTCCAACCGGGTCATCGGGCTCAAATTGGATCTCTCCAACCCAGTCTAATACCGGTTCCTACATCGGGTTCCACCGGGTCAAGTTCTCCAAACCGGTCCAACTTTGTCAACCCGATCCATTGGGTTAGACCCGGTTCACATAATTTTTGGGTCAACAATTTTAGTGGTCTATGGGTTTGCTTGCCAAAATATTGGCCCATTTAACCGGCTCAATTTCTTCAAGGCTTTAAGCCCAAATTTTGGAATTGATCCAAGGCTTCAGCCCATCCAACAACCACCCTCAGCCACCAGCTGCCACTGCCAGTCGCAATGCATTGCCGCCCAACTCTGGCCACCTCCAGAGAGTTTTCCGGCGGACCTAAAAAAAAAAATCCCTTTCTTTTTCCCAAACCTTGAGTTTAAGGGGGGATATTGGAGTATTTGAAAAATCACCCGGATCCAAGATTTTCAACCCAACGGGTTAGAACCGGGTTCTGCCGTTGCCAGGCTCTGTGCACCGCCTCCGGCCTCCCAACTCCAACTGTGACATCCTATTAATTTTGTAGACTAAAATAAATTTATAAAGCTTTTTTTTGTTATATATATAGTTGCTGTATTTAATTCATGTGAATATTTATATACACATATATAGATAAGCCATTAGAATATAACTTTAGGTGAGTTTTTATCCAATTAAATACCATGTAGATCTCCTAGATATAGGAAGAGATTTTATCTCTTCTTAACTCAACGTGGTGCGTGATAGGTATATATATATATATATGTATGAGGACTCTTTAGTTAGGAGAGTATTAATGGGATTATTAGCCTATTAAATATTTGGGAGTCTTCTAGATTTATTGCTTAATAATAATAATAATTAGAAAAAAAAAAAAAGAGGCGTAGCCTCCAAGCTATCAACGTGTCCTACCTTTTTTTGGGATTTGCCATGTGTTTTCATGCATAAGGAGAAGCCTCCACGTAAGGGACATTTGTCCTCTTGCATGATTCTTCCTCATATCCATTTGACACATGTCATTTAGCTTAATTTCTATATTATTATATATCTCTCTCAGCTCTCTTTGATACACTATATATACCCTAAAGGTCTTCTCTTCCCCTCACGACCACTCAGTAGCAAAAATAGGAGATTATTTCCAGTTTTTTTTCTTGCAACCCCATTCTAGCACAGTAGCGGTAAGGACCCTTTCTGTATTATCATTTTATTTTATTTTCTTGAAAGAGATTTAGGATAGGTTAATATTTGCTTCTTATGGGTATTTTATGATTCTTGTATAGGTGGTTATCTAAGGAGTTTGACTCTTATTATTGAAATGTTAGTTTGTAGGTTTTATAGAGATTATATATATATTTTGTTTAGACAGATTTTTTTGATTGAATATTATACATCCATGATAATGATAATAGCAATAGTAAAATTTTTATATGTGTAAGACTTATTGGATAAATGATTAGCACCTCACACATGTATATATATAAATATATATAGTCATGTTGTTTTGTGTGTATATATATAAAAAAAAAATATATATGTAGCATTTTTTTGTATATTTATATATACATGCGATATTATTGGGGTGAATTGATATTATAAAGACTATATATATATATATAGTCTTTATAATATCCAATTCCCCTAAATAAATAATATTTTATTATTCATCTTGAGTGGGACACGTGTCAAGCTAGTGGCCGTTGGATAGCATTGGATGGCTAGGATTTGAAGAAAATTTGATGGGTAATTTTGGCAGTATTGTCGGGGATCCCGATCCCACATGCTCAGTTATGGTAGTAATAGACTACAATTGTTATGAACTACTTCTCAATTACTTCATTAACAGCCACATGTCCTAATGTTGAATGGTTCTCCTTATTTCAGGCTAGCTCCATGTCGAGAGCAAAATAAAGGTGAAAAGGCAGTTACCGTTAGTGCTTATTGGCTAAAATCGCTAACCGTAATAACCTAGATGGTTAGTAAAATCCCATATTCCCATAGTTGTGTTTAAATTTTGACATTAAACTATAACAAAAAATCTTGCGCATACTTTTTTCTACAACCAAAGTACTTTTTTGAATGTTCATAATATTGAGTTTTATTTTATTTTATTTATTTATTTATTTATTTTGAAATGGTTCTCATAAAAGGCCAAAGCCAATCTTAAACAACATCAGATAAAGTTTCTTCCACGTAAAACGGGAAGTCATGTCTCCATTCTCTACCCTCCCCATGCATAAACGCTAAATGATGCCCAACTCCATTAGCTAACTTGCTAACATGTTGAACTACCCATCCAGGGGCAGATCTAGGGGGGGTCGAGGGGGGGCATCTGCCCATCGCCAACTCCCAAAAATCCCCCTTGAGTATGGTAAAAAAAATTTTATGTCCTGATTATGCCCCTCTTAGCCATGATTATGCCCCCTTCCTCAAGCTCCGGCTATATTATGCTCCGTTGAAATTTGAAAATTTTTAAGAAGTTGAATGTTGCAGTTTTGCAGAAAAATGAAATGTTGAAAGCTTGAAGATGATGAACAGTTCAGTTTTTCGTTGAAATTCGTATAGGTGCAGCCTGCTTTGGACTTTGGAGTGGAAAAAATAATATTATAAATTAATAAAATTATAATCTATTGTCATGACACAACACACAAGACAGAAAAATTATAATATGCCTCCAGGGATGGGATGCGTGTAAGACAAGTCCAAGGCCATTGGCCAAGGGGGCAGGCCAGGCGTCAGGCCTGCTAGGCTGCGGATCTGAATCCCGATTTTCTTTAATTGGGAAAAAATTTGAAAATTTTTAATTGGGTAAAAATTGAAAATTCTCTAATTATTAATCGTGGCCCTTCATTTTAAATCTAATGGTCTATAAAATCATTTAAACCTCGGTAAAACAAAAGCCACCATTTAATGTCTAGGTTATACAAAAACAGCCGACATTTTATAGACCATTAAATTTAAAAGGAAGAACCACGATTAACAATTGGAGAATCTTCAATTTTTGTTCAATTGGAAGGATCTCAATTCCCAGTCTGCCAGACAAGAAAAAAAAAAAATTGAAGGCTATTCTACAACGTTGCTTGTGCTTTGAAACTTTCTAATCTATGTGAGTGGTGCACAATACAATTTTCTAATCAAATTTCAAATTACCCAAATTTCTCTTCGTCCTTCTTCCTGCGAACCCAGCTCCAGGTACCCTTTAAATGTTCATTATGTTCTTATATAAATTCATGGCTTCTTGTGGAGATATTTAGATTTAAATTATTCTTTTAAATTAATTGTTTTAATATTTATATTGCTATTCAGGATTTACCGAATCATCGATTCAGCCTATTCTTGATAATAACTTCAACGAAAAATTGAGGTAGGTAAATATGTAATTAAATTTTTAGATTTAGATTTAAATTATTCTTTTCAATTGATTGTTTTAATATTTATATTGCTATTAATTCAGCCTATTCTTGATAATAACTTCAACAAAATTGATGGATGTAATTATGTAAATATGTAATTAAATTTGTAGATTTAGATTTAAATTGTTCTCAATTGATTGCTTTAATATTTATATTGCTATTAATTCAGCTTATTCTTGATAACAACTTCAACGAAAAATTGATGGATGTAATTAAATTTTTAGATTTAGATTTAAATTGTTCTTTTCAATTGATTGTTTTAATATTTATATTGCTATTAATTCAGCCTATTCTTGACAATTGTTTTTATATTTAATTATTTATGAATATATATTTGTAGTTATCTGAGATTATGGAGAAAAACAACGATTCTATTGAGCTCCAATCAAATTCTAAACGACTTCGTGTTGAAGTAGATTTAGCAAATCTGCCCTCAGATCCTTGTTTTAGAAAAAAAAATGTGTGATTATCATTCTAGTGATAGAAACCAAATTCGAAGAGCATATCTACAAAAAGGAGCTTGTCAACCATTTGACCATGATTTTCCAAGAAAAAAGTTTGGACAAACAATGCGTCGTTTTAATCCAACATGGTTTAAAGAATATAAATGGTTGGAGTACAGTAAGGAGAAAGATGCTGCATATTGCTTATATTGTTATCTCTTCAAACCGGACATTGGAAATCAAGTAGGAGGAGAAACTTTTGTTACTGAAGGGTTTAGTAATTGGAAAAAGAAAGAGAAGTTCGAAGGTCATGTGGGGGCTCACAATAGTGCACATAATCAAGCTCGGCAAAAATGTGAAGCTTTGTTAAACCATAAACAAAGTATGATAACATTTTTTGACAAGCAATCGGATCAGCAGAAAATGATATATAGGACTCGTTTGAATGCATCAGTTGATTGTATTCGCTTTTTACAACAACAAGGATTAGCATTTTGTGGCCATAATGAATCTAAAGGTTCAAGTAATCAAGGAAATTTTCGTGAATTGTTGCGGTTTCTTGCGACACATAATGAAGAAATTGACAAGGTAGTCTTAGAAAATGCTCCTGAAAATCGTCAAATGATTGCACCATACATTCAAAAAGATATAGCAAATGCTGCAGCAAGTGAAACTATAGATGCTATTCTTAAAGATCTTGGAGACTCGTCATTTGCTATCCTAGTTGATAAATCCCGTGATATATCTATTAAAGAACAATTGGCAATTGTTTTGCGTTATGTAGATAAGCGGGGCCATGTGATGGAACGTTTTTTAGGCATTACACATGTTAGCACTACCACAGCTGCAGAATTGAAGAAGACAATTGATTCAGTGCTTAGCAAACATAATTTAAGTATTAGCAGATTGCGAGGACAAGGATACGATGGAGCTAACAATATGCGAGGTGAGTTGAATGGACTTAAAACACTTATTTTGAATGACAATTTGTCTACCTATTATGTTCATTGCTTTACACATCAGCTTCAACTCACTTTAGTTGCTGTTGCCAAAAATCACATTCAAATTGCAACTTTTTTTAGTTTGGTCAATAGTATCTTTAATGTTGTTAGAGCATCTTGCAAACGTCGTGACGTACTTCGTGAAAAACGAACTGCTGAAGTAGTAGAAGCACTACAAAATAATGAAATGCCAACTGGTCGTGGCTTGAATCAAGAAATGAACATAAAGAGACCTGGTGATACACGTTGGAGTTCTCATTATGGTGCAATTATTAGTCTTTTTACCATGTTTTCTTCTGTTATCGATACGGTTGAAGACGTAATTGAAGATGGTTTAAATTCTGAACAGAGAGCAGAAGCAAATATACTAATTCAATCACTCCAAACTTTTGATTTTGCTTTCAATTTACATTTGATGAAAAATGTTTTGGGGATTACAAATGAGTTATCTCAAGCACTCCAACGAAAAGACCAAGATATTCTGAATGCAATGAAGCTAGTTGAAATTTCAAAGCTGCGCTTACAGGCTATGAGAGAAGATGGGTGGGATTCCTTATTTGAAGAAGTTTCTAAGTTTTGTACCAAAAACAATATTCTTGTCCCCAATATGGATGAACTTTATCAACCTCGATCACGACGAAAAGCTCAAGGCATGAAAAATTCACACCATTACCGTGTGGAGCTTTATTATACTGTTTTAGATATGCAACTCCAAGAACTTAACAGTCGCTTTAATGAAGCAAATTCTGAATTATTACTCTGTGTTGCGTGCTTGAGTCCAGATGACATGTTTGCTTCTTTTAACAAGGAGAAATTACTTCGTCTTGCTCAATTCTATCCGAATGATTTTTCAGCAGTTCAACTTATTACTTTAGACAACCAACTTGAAACATATATCGTTGACATGCGTTCTAGTGATGAATTTGCAACACTCAAAGGGATTGGACAACTCGCTGAGAAATTGGTAGAGATGAAAAAGGATGTCGTATATCACTTGGTTTATTCATTGGTAACATTGTCATTGATTCTGCCAGTTGCGACAGCATCTGTTGAGAGAGCATTTTCAGCAATGAATATTGTTAAAAATCGTTTACGCAACCGAATGGGAGATCAATGGATGAATGATTGTTTGGTTACGTACATTGAGAAAGATATATTCAAGACTATCAGTAATCAAGAAATCATGAAGCGATTCCAAGGTATGAAGACTCGTCGAGGACAATTGCCTTAGTGCTAGTCGTGACAAAACAAATTGTAAGTTATATTTACATGTTTTAGAACATAATTAAAATTTTTTGTTGAATTATTCACTTATTCAGCTTGTTATATTTTTGTTAAACTTTATTTTTTGTAAAAAAAAAAAACCATGCCCCTCATGGACGAATTTCCTGGGTCCGCCACTGGTAAGTTGTATTTACATGTTTTAGAACATAATTAAAATTTTTGTTGAATTATTCACTTATTCAGCTTGTTATATTTTTGTTAAACTTTATTTTTTGTATTCATTTAAAAAAAAAAAAAAAACCATGCCCCTCATGGACGAATTTCCTGGGTCCGCCACTGAACTTGATGGGCTACTTTAACACCTTTTGAACATCGTGAGACTCTTTTAAAAAACGGTTGTTAGTTTGAGAGACTTTTTTATATTTTTTTCCAAAAAAAAAAATGACTGACAAACAGAGGAATCGCGAACACCCCTAAAGTCAATGGAATTGATTTTAGATCACACCCAAATCAAACTCTTTGAAATAATGCACCTGCAATCTTTATCCCTCTAGAACAATTTAGCATTTCTTTTACCCCGAAGAGATCGTGCTTGTTATCCTTGAACATGAATTGCGGGATAATTAAAAATATTGTTTATAGCATTATTTTACTTGCTCTTAATAGATTCTATTCTAGTGGGTTGGAGGAAAGTTGTTTGAAACATTTTTTAGATTTATTTTTATATTAGATCGAATTTGTAGAAATTTGTCGGAAATATAAAATATGGCGGAAGCAAAAGAGGGTAGTTCGGTATTAGACATCAACGCCCACCACTCTTAATTGCCCTTATGGCTATGTTGTGATCTCGTTAACTTTTTTTTTTTTTTTTTTTTTTACAATATGAAAGTCTCTATTTATATATAGGGTAGTGAGCGAATACAAGTGATAATCAAATCCCCAAAATTTGGTTACATTTACAGAATTTGATTACTATCAACTCCTAAATAAAGAATACTATGATATCAATCAAATATAGAAAATATATATATATTTTTCCATATTTCTAAGATTCATTAATAAATCATCCATGTATTTATCAATCAAAACTTGTAACAACTCTCTTGTGTGGGCAGAGATTATCATGCAGTTGAAGGAGGAAGACATTGGAACATCTTTAGTAAATGTTGTGGTCCTTAAGGAGTAGCTCAACCGGCTGGAAATCATGCCTTATGAAGCGAAGGTCAATAGTTCAAATCTCCTCTCTCCCTCTTGTGCAAATATGTCCAAAAAAAAAAAAGTAAATGTTGTGGACTGTTGCTGTATAAATAGTTGACACGTACAAGCTAGGGTCCATTAATATGAGAGGTACTACTCTTTGCATGTCATGCACAAGAGTCCCAATCATTAATTACAATGCATGGAGTATCTCCGGCAGTTGATGACTATTTTAGCCATTCAAAATCTATTTTTTTTAGTTTAGCTACTAGTTTTTCACAATGAACTTCAACACACTATCTATTTTATAAGAATAAACCTCCTATTTGGTCGGGCTGCAAAACCCAACTTTTGCGGCCCCCAATCATCTACTGCCACCTAAGCTAAGTGCACAAGCTTAGCTTACAACCCAATACACCAGATAAAAAAAAAAAAAAAAAAAAAAAGGAAAGAAAAGAGAGAAAGAAGGAGAAAGAAGAAATGGTGTGGGTCTGGCAGAGAAGAGAAAGAAGAAATGGCCATGGGTAACTTTTCTTTCTTTTTTTCTTTGGCTTTTCATTTGAGTTCAAAATCATTTTTGGTCAGTTTTTTTTTTTTTTTTTTTTTTTTTTTCCTAATGGGTCTTCCCAGCCACTGAAATGGCGTCGGTGAAGGGGTGTGGCATGGGTCTCATCGTGGGTCTCGTAGCTCTGGCTGGGCCTATCTCCGGCGCCGTGAGTGACATTCTTCTTCAGCTTTAGTTTGAACAAATTTCTAAGGATTAACCTTTTCCTCTAGGTTTTAGTTTTTAATCCAAAAACTAGTTTTGAGGCATTATAATCGATTTTTGAGGCATTAGAAACGAGTTTTGTGGCATTAGAATTGATTTTTGAGGCATTAAAATCGATTTTTGAGGCTGAGTTTGGCAAAAAAGTCGTTGGAGAGGGTGACTCAAAGTCGCCGAAGAGGTGACCCATGGTTGGGTCACGGCCAGACCTAGCCGTGGGTCACACCAGACCCACGATGGGTCACACCAGACCCACGGCGTGGGTTTGGCGAGACCCACACCATGGATCTGGCAAGACCCACGATGGGTCTCGCCTAACCCACGATGGGTCATGGCCATACGCAGCCGTGGGTCATGCCAAACCCTCGCCTGACCCACGAGACCACGCCGTGGATTTGCTGGGTGGGTATTTTTTGTATTTTTTTTTATTTTGATTTGTTGTGTTTGGTCTTATTTTAGTTTTTTTTGCAATTTTCTTAAATAAATGATGTGTCACAATGAGATTGAATGCTGCAAAATGCCACTTTTGAGGTCTGACCGCACAGTAGGGGGCTCTCATTTTACAATCTACTTTATTTAAATATTGTTTTTTAATCTATTTTTTATTATAGATAAATGAGAGAGGGAGAGGGAGAGGGAGAGAGAGGAGAGAGGAGAAACAAAGAATAAAAAATGTTTATAAGGTGCTACAATAAACTTTCATATTTGAAAGTTTACTATAGCAAATTTTAAGAAAATTACCATTCTGGAAGGTCTGTTAGAGTACCAAAATTACTAAATTTAACTTAAAAGTTAGTTTAAAAGCCATGTTAAAGATGCCCATGATAAACCACATGCAGGTTAATCGTCTTAAGTTCCTTTGGCAATTCCACGTAGGACGTGTGCATCACGTGCAAGGGGCATTAATTTGATGATGATGCATAATAAATGATATGGGCTAGCTCTTGTACGTTGAAACAAAAAACTGTAGTCCATAACATAACATTGTCGATGCATGAAATGGAATAATGAAAGAAGTACTTTTCTTACCCTAAATGATATCCGATTGTTGTGTGGACAATATATATACATATACAACAAAAGTACTCCATAACATTTGCAAATGCTTAATTCATTATTAATTAAGATGTTGAAACATCTTAATTCCTCCCTTCAATTGCATGATAGCTACTATATGTCCGCCCAAGCTTTTGGTTGTTAGACCTTTTGATGATGGAATCATGAATCCAAATGTATAGTAGGTGTAGTAATGAGGAGACACACATTAGTTAGCAAGCCCAGCTATAATGACAACATGAGAAAATTCTCTCTCTCTCTCTCTCTCTCTCTAGCTATATGGTGAGGTTGAGGCACGTAATATTAAATTACCATTTATCTTAAAAACTTAAGTTGGTAGGAAACAATGAATTTAATCATTTAATTAAAACATAAGATATTTAATTGAAATGAAAAGTCAATTAATAGAAACAAGGTTCAATTAAGTAAATTATTTTTTGTTATTTTGACCTCTAAATTTTTTTATATGCAGTGTGACTCCCTTAAAATTGAACTTACAGTTTTTTTGGGCTTTTGTTATTTACAGATTTTTATTTATTTATTTTTTTTTTTTTAAGGATTTGTCTTAGATACGTAAAAAAAAAAAATTACAACAAATTGATGGACGAACAGATTGTTAATTAAGCCTTTTAGAACTCATCTTCCATTTTGCGCTTATTTTCACACAAAATTCTTTGATGGTTGGCATGAGAAGAAGTGGTTTTAAATCCACAGATATGGTTTTGTACTATCATGGCTATATATGTCAAGGTGAAAGAGTCGCTTGCAAGTGCCCAATACTCCCTAGCACTAGCAGGAACCCCATAAAACTTAATTAATCCATTGTGGAATCTCCTGTAGTTCTTTGCGTGATGACAAATTTGGGTGCCACTGTTTGAGTGCCAAAGGCCCAAAGACCTATGATCTATATGAATTGGCCATGTGCCAAAGGCCCTATCCAAGTTCCAACACTGAAAAAATTATTATTAAAGTAATGATTAAGACAAATAGTAATTTAACATTGTATTAAAATTAAAAATTCAATAATTGAAGCTTGATTTTGTCAATTCACTTTATTTAAATTAAGAGAAATGCTAAAGGCTCAACTTTTTTGTCCAACAAAAGTCCAACTTTTACCTTTTATTTTTTTTCTAAAAAAACCAAAATGAAAAATGGAAAAAATGTCTGAAGCAACCCTATCTATTTTTGGCCTTTCTTTTATTTAGTATTTTTTTTTAAATGAAAAATAGTATTTTTCTTCATAATAATGACATTTTCTTAAAAAAAATGACATTATTATGAAAAAAATACCATTTTTCATTTTTAAAAAAATATCAAATAAAAGAAAGACAAAAAATAGATAGGGTTGCTTTAAACATTTTTTTCATTTTTTATTTTATTTTATTTTTAAAAAATAAATAAGACAAAAGTTGGACTTTTGTTGGGCAAAAAAGTTGGGTCCCTATCATTCCTCTTAAATTAAATATTTCAGGTGTTGAGTTTCACCTATTAAAAAGAAGTTTAAGTTCACACATGAAGAAAAGTATTAACTTAATAATTAAATGATTAAATCTTAACAATTAAGTGATTAAATTTATCTTTTTCTATTTGAATTTTTTTTTTTTTTTTTTTCGGCATTTGTTAATCCATTTAGCCCCTTCGGAATGTTTTAATGTTTTATGCAATAACTCCTACTAAGACCGCACGTCCACAGAAAAAACCAAATTTTCTTGTTGGGCCTCTTTATTGATAGGTAACGGCAACACCATGGTTGTTACAGGTGAATTATTTTTTTTTATTTTTTTATTTTGGACAAGTAAAAGTTTATTGGAAAAAAAAAATCAACAGTAATAAAAAGATCACAGGATGCCTACACTAATATAGGCGCCTACTAGAAAGTTCCTTTGGCAATTCCACGTAGGACGTCTGCATCACGTGCAAGGGGCATTAATTTGATGATGATGCATAGTAAATGATATCGGCTAGCTCTTGTGCGTTGAAACAAAAAATTGTAGTCCATAACATAACATTGTCAATGCATTAAATGGAATAATGAAAGAAGTACTTTTCATACTCTAAATGATATCCGACTGTTGTGTCCACAATATATACAACATAAGTACTCCATAACATTTGCAAATGCTTAATTCATTATTAATTAAGATGTTGAAACATCTCCCTCCATTCAATTGCATGATGGCGACTATATGTCCGTCCAAGCTTTTGGTTGTTAGAGCTTTAGATGATTGAATGAATTCAAATATATTGGACGTGTACGTAGTAATTAGGAGACGCCCATCAGCTAGCAAACCCATCTATATCCAGTTGAACATTACTCCATAGCATTAACAAAACACTTAAATGTATGAATGTTTTCATATGATATTAAGTCTATAAAAAGAGATGATTGGTCTCAGCGTTTGGTTTGAAACAATGACATCGTGAGAAAAGTCTCTTTCTCCCCCTCAATCTCTATGTGGTTAGGCTGAGGCACTTAATATCAAATCATCATTTATTTCAAAAATTTAAGTTGATAGGAAGTAATGAATTTAATTATTTAATTAAGACGTGAGATATTTAATTAAACTGAAAAGTACTTAATGATAGAAACAAGGTTCAATTAATAGAAACAAGGTTCAATTAAGTTTTTTTTTTTTTTTTTTCTTATTTTGACCTGTGGAATTTTTTATATGCAGTACATAGTCTGTCTCCCTTAAAATTGAACTTCTAATTCGTTCCCTAATTGTTAATTCATATCACAAAGAACCTTAATAATATATGAAAAAACGATATTGTACCACCCCACCTTTTACAAAAAGGCACAAGTTGTGAGATTTCATCATTTTTAAACTTTAAATACAGTACACAAAAGCAGTACCAACTAAACATATGTGCGGCAAGCGTCACTTTTGCAAATGTAACTAAAATGTTCATACAATACCAATAAAGCAATACATATATAGATATATAACAAAGGAAAGCGTATAAATAGAAAGTAAAACAGATTCATAGAAAGTGATAGATCCTAAACACAGATTCATGCAAAGCAACTCTTTGCATGTCATACAAAGGAGTCCCAATCATTAATTACAATGCATGTGAGCCACACACAGGTTAATCGCCTTTGGGAGGACTCAAGTAAGACTCTAGTCCTCCTTATATCATTACTAATTTATTTTAGTATATATTTTGTTAGTAATGAAAGTGTATGGTTGTCTATATTTTGGAAAGAAAATGTATAAGATTCTTCAAATATCAACGATCCATTTGAGTTTACGATTTTAAAAAGTACGATTTAAATATAGGGATTTTAAAATTTACGATTTGAATGAAAATATGATTTTTAAAAATGCAGTTAAGCGTTTGGCAAAATCATAGTTAGGACTTTAAATGCATCATGTTTTCTTAAATTATCTAATATAGTGTTGTTCTAGACAACTTAGAGTCGAAAGGAATTCTAAATTGCTAAGAGCACACACCACTGAGACCATGGGTGACCATGTGGCTTTAAGAGATCATTATCTCCCTACCACATACACTTCCCCCACATGTCTTAGGCTGTCGGACATTACGGCAGCCCACTATGAGATTAAGCCTAGCACCATACAAAGTTTACCATTGTCACCGAATTGCCAAAGATGGAGTTTGTTAATTCTTGTGTTGGTTTAATTCGGTTCCAAAATGCAGAGGCTACTGTCCATGGGCTCAAACACTGATATAGAATGCTCAGAATCATATCTCCACCATTCATAATGTATATTCATGTGTCATGAATGTTCCTGCAAAGTTTCAGCTCAATCGGACCACAAACAGTCATCAATCGAAGCTATTGATTAAGAACCGACAAAATTTACAAATTGCTAATGATTGCTGATTTTCACCCTCTAAATGTCCTGTCCAGACAACCCTCCCCTGTCCGGACAGCCCATTAACCTATCCGGACACTCATACCTATTATGCCCAAAAACGTGTTTTTAATGGGCTTAGGTCTAGGGTTTGATGTACTGATATATATACATCATTATAGAAGAAAGGTACAAATTTTCACCCCAGAAAATTCGTCAGAGGTTGTGCTAAGAGAGATCATATGTGGTGAGTGTTAAATTAAATCTCTTAGAGTTTTAATTATTCATTTGATAAATTTACGGTTGAAAAGTCTATCGGAAGAGTCCGGTAAAGGAGAATCACGTTGAAGAAGATTGTGAGAAAGGAGATGAGTTATAGGCTTGTTGATCTTACAGAGCCAAGTTCTTACAAAGGATTGTAAGTGTTCCTAGTGTCTATAATCTCTGGATAATCTTTTGATAGTGATTTCTTAGGTTTGGTTGCCCCGGAAAGGTTTTACTTTTAGATCGGTTTCTAAAAGTTTTCCTCTTCGTAACAAAAATATTTGTGTCTACTTCTTTATCACTTTACATATTTTGGTGTTTGAATTGTTTATTGCTTCATAGTATTAATTCCACATCAATTGTAATAAACAAGTTTTTGGAGTTAGCATAGTATTTTTTTAGAATGAAATTAGTCGATCTCATCTTATATATTAAGCCTATAATGATTAAGCGGCATGGACATGAGAAGAGCACCTAGTATTTATTAGTAAGGCTTTTTATTCTTTTTTCATAAAAAGCATGTGCTTCTCACATGTAGAGGAAACTTGTCATTTTTATAGAATAGGTTGGAGGAAATTCCTCTTACCCTGTTTAGAGCAAAACCTTGTCTAATTTACACTATCATATTAGATTTTTTTTTTTTTTTCTTTAGGAAAATTCAATCTGATTTCATTAATAGAGAAGTCAAAAGCAAAAAGCTCTTACAATCACATAACATACATTTCTATAAGGTCATAGCCGAAGCTAAAGATTACGCGTCATAAATCAAAAACAAACAGATCTTACATTGAAATCCAATCTATGACGTCAAACATTTGCTAACCCAGCCCAATCTTCAGTTTATAAAGTAGATCTGCGAACGCAGACTCCATCCGGGGCACAAGAGGCCCATTTCCCAAGCATGATTAAAATACCCACACCCAAAGCTAGTCCCTTCTAGACCCGAGAGCCAGAAGTATTATTCACGTCTTCAGCCCCAAACGGCCAGGACAACGGCACAAAAACTAAAATACAAGGAAAAACAAAGCAATAAAAAGCCCACAAACCAGTAGCACCAACGGAGTGGGGAGCGGAGGGAATCTGCCGGAGGAATCTAGCCGGAGCGCAATAGACCACACATCGGAGCTTGGTTGCCCGGAAAAGATGCCGAAAGTGCCGTGGAGCGGGAGCCGTGAGCGCACGTTGAGGTGGGTATGCTGGAAGGGGGATAGATTGAGCTTCGAAAAGATCAATCCAAGAGCCCCCATCAAACCCAGAAAAAGACGAGGCCAAAAAAGGAAGATCGGAGCGTTGGTGGAAGATGCGCGGGGGAGGGGGAGGAGAGAGCAAAAGTTCTCCCCCTCCTCTTGAGTGGCACTTGCTACTAGAGAGGAAACCCTAGCAGAGAGAATCCTAAAGCGTAATATGGAATATGTAGAAAGAAAAATAGTATGAGAATATTTTGCGAAAAAGAGATGCGTAGAGAAATAGTATATTCACTATCATATTAGTAAAGTGGAAGAAAAGTGCAATTTTTTATGTTTCTCTAATATTATTAGTCAATTTTTAGTTGGACGACGGAAATTTTCTCCAAATCAATCTGTATTAAATATCCTTCAACCCATTTAAAATAGTGCCAAGTGTCTATAAACATTTAGAAGACACATTAAATTTAGTCTAAGTTACAAAACTGCTATTAATGACGTTAAGAATTAATGTATATTTTAAATGTTTATAGACACTTAGCATTATTTTAAATGGGTTGGAGGATATTTCCTTCAAACTGGTTTGGAGGAAATTTTTGTCCTTTTTAGTTGGAGTTTTTTAATACTCCGAAATAAATTTAATTAATTTAAACAACAATCACATTATATAAATCAAAAATCCTTATTGAAGGTCCCATACAAATGGTTTCCAATAAAATGCTATAAATTTCATTTCCTTAAAGCCCTTGAAACCTTGCATTTTCTTTAAGAACACAAATATGAGTTTTGAACATTCAACGCTCCCACTCGAACGATCGATTTTCCTCCTGAACGTCCGACGTCCCCACTCAAACAATCGAGATTTTCCTCCCGAACTTTCAAAGATCCCACTCAAACGGTCAGGCCTTTATGAGAACACTTCCTCTGTAGCAAAATCCTCAAGATCCTTCTTCCTTCTCCTTCTCTCTCTCACTCCAAAGGTCGAGAAGTTTCTATTTAAATGATCCCATGCACGTCCAAAAACCCAATTCTGTAAGTGTTCATCGATCAATTGAGTTCCCAAATCGATCTATTGATGCTAGGGTTTCATCAATCAATCCATACTACTTGATCGATCTATCGATGCATAGGAAAATATGCAAAACGACCAACTCTTTATTCAATCCATTCATAAGGTTCTTGAGAGATTAAATCATACTTAACTTTAATAAATTTTATTTTTATTTCGGGGTGTTACATTCTCCTCTACTTATAAAAATTTCATTTTCGAAATTTAGTATATACTCAAGTAAACATAAAGAAACACCGGTAATATTACCGTATATCACAGCGAGCTTTCAACGAGAGATAGAGAGCAAAATAAACAAAAACATTTTTTGATGAATAAAAAAAATCTCACTTAAAATTTAACACAATCAAATAAATCCTCCCACATCAAGTTATTTAAAAAATAAAATTGGTTTAATTTTTAACACATTAATTAGCATTTGTTAATTTTAATTTTACTTACCAAATATCATCCCAATGTTTATCCCATTTGAAAGTGATTAATATTATGAGTAATGCTATAAGTCTTCATAGAGTCCTCCTAAAGTCATCCCAAAATATTGTCGTCGCTGATATAATAGGTCATGGTACTGTTGCTATAACAAAAAGACCAAGTGGTTATTGTTCATTTGTGCTTGTTTATGCTATATACATGTGCTTCAATTTGCTGACAATGATATATTTATGTTATGTGCTTCAATTTGCTGACAATGATTATTTATTGGTTCTTTTGACAGTGAATCTACCACCGCCTAGCTACCCACTTTTGGCTTAGGTTACATTACAGTCGGTAAATTTTTGGATGTATGCACCTAGAGATGTAATCTGACGAGGAAGACTCAGTTTTTCAATACCTAATGTTTTATCAGATTTCGTTTTGAGAATGATTGTTATGTTTAAACAATTTGGCACTAATTGGGAGTGCATTTGAGTAATCTTTTTTTTTTTTTTTTTTTTTCTTTTTTTTCTTTTTTCTTTTAAGTAGTATCTCATAACATAGATATAAGCATTGCTTAATGACCTTGGGAAGACTAAAATTTCATTTTTGGTTTGTTATCTTTTATGATTAATCGTGATTTAGATCATTCATACCAAACAATTTAAAACATTAATTAATAAGCCAAAACGAAGTATTTGGCACGTTTATTTATTTATTATTTATTTTTTAAAAAATTATTTATCATTGGCGATGACAATACTAAATATCATTAGCGACGATCTAATGTCGCTGATGATGCACACATCACCGATGACATATGTTATCGCTAGCTGATGTGTGCATCATGATCATTAGCTAGCGATGACCATTAGTGACGACACCGCTTATGACATTGGTGTCGTCGCTGATGACATTGGCTTTTAAGAAGCATGTTCAGCGACAAATTTTTTTGATAGTTATTAACAACGACTAATGTCGTTGCTATTAATAATTATCAGCGACGACATTGCAGTCTTTGACAGCGGAGCATTCGGAACAACTTGAACAACTTGAACAACTTGAGCATTCGGAACATTGCAGTCTTTGACGACATTGCAGTCTTCAACAGTGTCTAATAGGGCCAAATTAGTCATGCAAAAATGAGTTGGATGCACTTGCCAATCGATCACGTGTAACCTTTTTCATCCAAACTTACAGTTAAATTTGACACAAGAGGTAACTTGAAATAATTTAGTAGTTTGTAGGTTTGAGTTGAAATGGGGTTGTAATTTAAAGGTGAAAGTGCAATTAGAATAATGGTCACCTGATCTATTACATTTGGAAAGTACGTATAAGATAGGGGATTTAGACGTCAAACAGAGATTTCAAAATAATTGATTGTATAGGCAATCAGATAATACAACGAAAGTCCATAGCATTTACAATGCTTCATTACTAAATATGTTCAAACGTCTTCCTCCTTCAACTGTATGATAATGTATGTCTCCTTAAGAGGTCTTGAATTTTAAATACATGGATGATGATTGAAATGAGCATAATGGGTATGGAACTTATGTCAAACTAATAAAAGAAATTTCAAAAATGTACCGAGTAACTTTTCTACATTCAAATTAATTGTACTGCCTGGTATTATTGATTTTAATTCCAATAGGGCTGTATTTTTCACTTATTAATTGATGATAAATTACAACACAAATTATCCATATTCATAAGAAAACTATAAAAGGTGAGGAGAGTATAAAATAGTATACGAATATAAATATCAAATGAATCAAATCTAATTACATAAAAAGTGATTTAAATCAATTACAATCATATTTGAATATAATCAAATTTGATCATATATTCTAATAGATTTAATGGAAGGTTTAAGTAACGTTAGAACATGAATTAAGGCCTCGTTTGGTTCGCGGAATGTTTAAAACATGAATGATTAAATTCATCTATTCTTAATAGTTTAAAATTCAAAATAAATGGTGATTTAACAATACCATCATCGCATGAGACTCGGGAACGTATGTTGCTTATATATATAGGATTCTCAAAGTTGCAATGTTTCACATTTTGGAGTGCATATATTTGTATGTTGTTTATATGTTTGTAAGATTCTCACAGTCGTAATACCAACTCTACTTGTTGGTATGTTGTTTATATATCTATAAAATTCTCACAGTTGCAATGTTTCTATGTTGCTTTTGACAGAAAGTGGTGTAGCTATGTTTCTATGTTTATTTTTGTGTACTTTTAGCTGGTCGAAATAGTGAGATAGTTGGGTTTGTCTCTTGCTGCAATTCATCAAATGAATTAGTGCTCGAATTTTTATGTTAAAAGCTGAGATTACTCATGGTAAAAAATAAAAAATAAAAAAAAAATAATAATTGTCAAGGACTTTTGGATCTATAGTCTTTGAATTACTGGATTGCATACAATTTTCAATATTTAATCATCATGGAATATAATTAGAAAAAAAAAATCATCATGGAATATGTTAAATAAAAATTAATAGAACATGGCGATCAATTTGCCTTTTTAAAGAGATGCCAAGAGAACAAGGTTGATGTGCTACTTTTTTATTTTTCTATTCAAGTTGATGTGCTTATGTGTTGATTGTTAAGAATATAATAGATATTATTCTAGGGTTATTTACTTCCTTATGGATTATAGGGTTTTCTTAGTCTACTAGGTTTACCTTTCCTTAGTTTACTAGGTTACCTTTCCTTAATCTACTAGGTTACTTGACTATCACTCATAGCCTCTCTATAAATAGAGGCCTCTATAATATTCTTTAATTATTAGTCTCAATTCAATGTAGTCTATTACATACTTCCGCTCTCTCTCTCTCTCTCCTTCTTTTGCTTTATAATATATATATATATTAACATGGTATCAGAGCCATTGGCTTACGCCAGTCGATCCGTCCTATGCGACTCCACCACTGCCTTCCACAGCCCACTGCCAGCTGAGCCTCGTGACAGAACCACCGCGTCGTCCCTGCTGCCCGTCGTCCATCAACCCACCACCACCGGCTCCATACAAATCCACTGCAATCTATCCACCTCATCTCCGGCAATCCAGAACCTTCACACCATCACTGTGCTCTTCTCCTCCACCAAGCCACAGCCCCAGAAACACCAATCAGACCACGTCGCTCAGCCACGCCTTCTTCTCCTTTTTCCTATATTTTACATGTTTTTCAATAAACAGCACCATCAACAAACATCTCCACAAACACGCCTCCAAATTCATGCACCGAAGATCCAATTTGTTTAGCTCCATCGCACCTCCATCGGACGTTCCCGGAGTACCTTGTGCCGGCGTCCTTACCTCCATCAGATGTTCTCGGACTACCTTGTGCTGGTGTCCTTTCCCTATACTAGAGACCTTCCCTCCATCAGACGTTCCCAGACTACCTTGTGCTAGTGTCCTCTCCTCTATCAGATGTTTTCAGACTACCTTGTGCTGGCGTCCTTTCCCTGTGCCGGCGTCCTCTCCTCCATCGGACGTTCCCGGACTACCTTGTGCCAGCGTCCTTTCCCTGTATCGGAGACCTTCCCTCCACCAGACGTTCCCGGACTACCTTATGCCGGCGTCCTTCCTTCAAGCCTGTAGCACAAAACGCAGATTTGCCAATATGTAGAGAGAGATAAGAAAGTATAAGAGAATTGTCGAGCATGCAAGAAAATAATGCAAGAAAAGAGGAAGAAAGAGAAAGTGGTATGTGTTTGCACATGGGATGTTTGTTGCACATGCATGGTAGCCGAAAGGTGAGTTAAAAGTGAGAAGAGAAGTGATGGGAGTCGTCAGAAAGAAAAGAAAAGAAGTGGAAAAAAAAAAAAAAAAAACCATTTTTTTTTTACCTTGAGGTAATATCCAAAACTCAATGTTCATTCCAACCCATAGTTTGCCAGTTTCAATATGGCCCATAGTTGGCCCATTCCGGCCAAACGTTGCCGATATTCAAGAGCCACCGATGCTTCCTTCAGTTTCCTTCAGAGCTGTGATCAAGAAGCAAACTCAATATTTAACAAGTTCACGTCTTGAGTTTGAGGGGGATGTTAAGAATATAATAGATAGTATTCTAGGGTTATTTACTTCCTTATGGATTCTATGGTTTCCTTAGTCTACTAGGTTTACCTTTCCTTAGTCTACTAGGTTACTTGACTATCACTTATAGCTTCTCTATAAATAGAGGCCTCTGTAATACTCTTTAATTATTAGTCTCAATTCAATGTAGTCTATTACATACTTCCGCTCTCTCTCTTCTCTCTCTTTCTTC
>NC_081546.1:15782022-15834280 GCF_901000735.1 Corylus avellana
ACATAGTCGGCACTGTATTCCTGAATGCCTTCGGGGTGTCTCTCTTCGAAATACTTGATTTGGTTATAAAGTATGGTCCCATCTGAGGGATCAACATATACTCCATCAGCCTGTCCATCAGCCGGTCCTTCAGCCGGGGCAAATATGTCAGTCCTTGTAGAATCTTCTAGATCTATATCAAGATCTAGAAGCC
Source organism: Corylus avellana (assembly GCF_901000735.1). NCBI lineage: Eukaryota > Viridiplantae > Streptophyta > Magnoliopsida > Fagales > Betulaceae > Corylus > Corylus avellana. Next base: position 15,782,216 of record NC_081546.1, read on the forward strand.
ACGCAGCGCCGTAAAATGGAAGGCCGAGGACTATTCTTGTGGCGGTCACCTTTGACTGACTCCATTCAATGATGCCGTGATCCGCAGAACGTGGGATTATTTCATGGATATGTCCATTGTACAATGCAGCAAAAGGTCCAGTAGCATTCCATGAGAGAGCGGGGTTATAGAAGTCATACGCCACTAGGTTGATCCAGTCCAAGCTCCCAGCAATAGCATCAACGGGATAGAGGAACGTCCGATATGTTGGCCTGTAATAGACCGCTGCGACAAGAAGCAACTTGTCATTGCCGGTCAACTCGGACTCATGCTTCACGGCAGCTCCCCATTCAAGGAGGAGTGAGCCAAGGTTGGCCATTTCTTCCTTCGTGGAGGGGTACAGCCAGTGGAGGCTAAGGCCATGGAAGTCGTAAGACCTGGCTAGACTTATTGAGGAATTTATGAACGATTTGCGGGTATTGAAGTGGCTAGCCAATGAAGCAAAGGTCGAAGTGGTAGATACTCCAGTTTCACCGATGGATAAAAGGGTTGTAACATCTGGATTTATTCCTTGCACGGTTAGGGTGAAGGTTGAGAACTGCTCCCTATGTTCTTCAGGAAAGGTAACTTCATAGGTGGTGGGGTTGACCTCCGCAAAGGCAGCGAAAAGATGGGTGAAATTGTTCGAAGGTATGCTGGCCACCGGGGTTGGGAGCTTATTGTCGCAATACCAGTATCCGCCTTTCACTACACGATCATCATTAGGCGAAGCCATTGAAGGGAAGGCGAGGTAGTAGGCTCTTGCTTGCGATAGGCTTATAGGCTATGAGAGGTATTGCTTGAAGATTTAAGAAGAGAGTGCAAGCGTATATATAGGCTTTCCTTTTTATCCTTCCCTCTCCCTCTTTGTCTTTGGAGTAATTCACTTGATTTTTACCAATTTTATCTGATATAATTTACTTGATTAATATTGTTGTACGTTCCATGCATTAATTAATCATGACCACCGCCATTAATGTAACTAGGATCGGGACGAACCTGTGGCTGGCATCAGGCTTCCATGTCATGTTCTTTTCTTTGGCGGGTTAGTGATTTTAGTTAATAATCGTTAACCGTAACCGTCTTTTCATCCCTATTTTGTTCTTATACTAATTAGCATATAATTTGCGCAATGCGCGGGTTCTTTATTATAATTTAATTTTAAAAATTTAAACGCATCACATCTTACTCTTCATTATAAGTTAAAATAGGTGTGTGTAAAAATCTATCATGCATCTTTTAATGAAAATACATACTAAATGTTATACACTAGTATATTACTGAACATGTACTTTTTCTTTTTTGAAGTGTACCAAACATGTACTTAATGAAAAATATAAAAGAAAAAAATTAAAAAATAGTAAGAAGAAAACTTGAATTCTGATTATCAAAATATTAATAGAAAATTAGTAGGAAAATCTCATTTTGTTGATCAGATACTTATTATATTTCAATACAAATAAAACCCATAAAGTTCTAATCTTTTCAAAAAAATACATAGTAAAATAAACAAAATCCTACCAAGAATATATTTCATTCCTTCTTTTTTGAAATAGTAGTCATTGCTTTCTCATTAAAACAAATCAATCATCCTCAAGAGGTAGCTCAATCAGTTGGGACCATGCCTAATGAAGCGGAGGTCACTAGTTCGAATCCCTCTCCCCCCTCTTGTGTGGGATGGAATGGTATGCTCCATCGTTACAATGTCTGAGATACAATCAAAATAAAATCTTCACTCAATAAAAAAAAAAAAATCTAATCAAATAAATCACATCAAGACTTTCAAAAAAATGCTAGAAAATCCGAGTAAATCACAAAAAAAAAAAAAAATCCAATAAAATATTCAAATGAATTAAAACATAAAATCTTATTGGTCAACCTATTATATTTCAATACAAATAAATTTTCTAGAGAAACAAACATAAAAATAATCAATTTATTGTCGTCAGTGGCGAAGCCATAATTCTAGTTTAGGGGGGTCAAGGTTAAAACATAAAGTTGAACAAAAATTGATTAATTTTTTAAAAAATATAAGTAACAAAATAAATAAATAATTCAACAAAATTTAATTATTTTTTAAAATATATAAATGTAACTTACATATATATTTTCTGTCACGCCTAATGTTAGAACATATGAAATATATAGCAAATATAATATATTTTCCATATATTCTAACATTTAATATTAATTTATTCCATTGTTCTCCACTAGTCTTTATATTTTAAAATCATTACATGATTTGTTCATTGTTAATAGTCTTGAATATAGCATTATCAATGTGCGCAATCACACAATCCTTCATTTACTGATCTCTCATTCGGGTACGTAAACAATTTTTAACAATATTTATTGTTAAAAATGATATTTCAATGGTAGATTTTACAACTAGCAAAATCAATGATAATATCACTAATGAATAAACCAATGGATATACAATATCCCTTTTCATCTCTATCATCTTCTCAACAAGCTTTCCAATCCATGAGTACTGTAAATTCTTTCATAGATATGCAAATGCAAAATAATAATAATAATAATAATAATAAAGTTAAAGTTTCATAAAAAATCAATCGTTATTGAATTTACATTGAATTTGTGATAATGTTAATTTTATGTTTATAGATAAAATTACTTTATTCATTTATTCCCTTGATTTTTTCTATCTATCATATATAACTTTATCTCACAAAGTAAAAATAAAATTTTGATTTCAACTCACGGGTTTAATTTTAACATGCATCAAATATGTTGTTTAAGGTTTTTCAAACTTCCTCAAATTGAAACGCATTTGCGGTTTAATTGAAACGCAGCTTTTTATATATTGAAGTCCACTTCACGCAATTCAACTCTCAACCCTCAGTTACGGACTACGAAGTATTTTTCATTAAGAAAAAAAAGAAAAAAGAAAAAAGAAAACGCAACACACAGGTTTAATTGAAACGCATCGTTTTTGTCATATAATAAAGGCCAGTTTTTAAATGGCGCCATCTGTAACTACTATGCATCGTCTTCTTCGTGGCTGACCTAATTTCATCTCTGAAACAGTTTGAAACAGTGGAACTAAAAGTCTGAGAATCGTTTTCTGCTTGCCGCCGCTGCCAGTAATGTTGATGCCCTTCTTGAGAGTAGTTGAGGGTGGGCATTCAGGATATCCATAAAAAATCTACTAGGGCAAGAGAAATTTTTGGAGGTTGAGAGGGGGCATATCTCGACCCCCTCCCTTCGCCCTTGACTGTCATGAAAAATTTATACATAGATACATAAAGATAAATTGAAGTAACAAAATTTTCAATTAAATAGAAACCCTAGACAGAATCAAATATAGTGCAAAAATAAACAAAATCCTTTTATTTTATAAGTACTAATAAAACAAAAATATTGCACTCAACATTTAACGCGATCAGATAAATCATCTCAGATTCAATGTTTAATTATCTCTTTAGTGTTTCAAAAGAGTTTCTATTCTTTTTTTTGCATAAAAATCAAATAAACACACTATAATCTTCCATTAGCCCACTAAAAATCTAAACAATTTATTATCTTAATTCAGAAGTTGCAATTTTCATCAAAGAACAAACTAAAAAAAATAAACAACCTACAAATACAGTTAATACTCAATTATAATTGTTTGAAGAGGGTTGTGTTATTCTATTAAGGGTTTGTTTGATATTGCAGTTTTAATAAGTACAATTTTAAAAATTGATTTTTTTAAAAATTTCGTTTGTTTTCGTTAAGAATAAGAATTACTTTGGAATTGAATTTTTAGGTAATTATTGTTGAAGAGTGGAGAGAGAAAACAAAAACAAAAAACAAAAAAAAAAACAAAGTTGTAGTTTTTCTCAAATAAAAAACATACACATGGAAGATTAAGAAGAATAATTACTTTAGGTTGATTTTTTAGGTTGTTATATTTGAAGAGTTGAGAGAGAGACGTAGGAAGAAAAAAAAAAGGAAGTTAAATATGTGAGAGAGAAAAAAAAAATCCGAAATAATTGGGTAGGACTTATTATTTTGTAGATAATCTATTATTAATCAAATTGTTTTTCAATGGCTTATTATTTAGAAAAAAAATAAATCTTATTTTATAAATTATCTATTATTATATGCACAAAGTATATGTAGAAAAAAAAAAAAAAATCTTCTTCTCTAACCTTTTCTAAATTTGAATTAAAAATATTAAAGTTACTAAAAGTATTAATACATAATAATTTGATTTGTATTATTTGTTTCCTTACTTAATTTGGACATTAATAATACTTTTTATTTTTTGAAATGTCCGCAGACTCCGCACAAGAGGGGGGAGGGGGGGGTTTCAAACTAATGACATCAGCTTCATGAGGCGTGGTCCCCAACCGATTGAACTATCTTTTGAGGACGACATTAATAATACTTAATATTATGTCACTACAAAAAACCTGATGGTTTCTAACGTACCAAACAGTAACAAAATTTTGCCACGTCAGTAATTATTAACGTGTCAAAAGTGGCACGTCAATATTTATTGACGTGTTGAATCTAACACGTCAGGATTTACTGACGTGTCAATATTTGACACGTCAAAAATTATTGACGTGTCAAAGTGACACGTCAATATATATCAGGTTTATTTATACTATATTTATAAATAATATATAATATGATCCCAACATTCATAATATTTCTACAAAACAAACAGTTTACTTCCCCTTTATAGCCCCATTTCAACATTCAAAAATACAAGACAATTTCTGACTGTTAGCCATGCATAACAAGAAAGTGCGCATGCTTTAATTGGGATAGCATATATAGCAAAACCAAACCAGCTTTCACCATTCAGCCTTTGGGTGCTTATCTTGGATACTTGTATATTATTGGACTTTGAAACCCACCCATATAGGTTTATCAGTAATCACTAGCACCTATCTTTACCATTAATGGTAGCTTAATTTGGTTCTTGACCAAATAGACTCAAACAAACCCGAATGTACGTGCTGATTAATTGGTTATAACATCGATTGCTTTTGTTATGATGAAGTGTGTTAGTTCTTGTGTTGGCTTAATTCAGTTCCAAAATGCAGAGGCTACTGTTTACGGACTCAAACACTAATATAGAATACTCAGAATCCAATCTCCACCGTTCATAATGTAGATTCATGTATTATGAACGCCTCCGCAAAATTTCAGCTCAATCAGACCACAAACGCTCATCGATCAGAGCTGTTGATCAAGACTGGACAGCATTTCCAGAATGATGTTTCACCCATTGCATGCCCTGTCCGGACAGGCCTTCCCCGGGTCCGGACCACATTTCCAAAAACCTTATTTTTGCTCCGCAAGGCCCTGTCCGGACACCCCGTAAGTTTTAGGCCCAAAAACATGATTTTAAGTGGGTTAGGTCTAAGATTTTGTCGGGGGTATATATACATCATTATAGAAGAGAGAGGTACAAATTTTTTACCCCAGAGAGTTCGTCGGAGGCTGTGCTAAGAAAGATCATATGTGGTGAGTGTTAAATTGAATCCCTTAGAGTTTTAGTTATTCATTTGATAAATCTACGGTTGAGAAGTCTATCGGAAGGGTCCGGTAAAGGAGAATCACGTTGAAGAAGATTGTGAGCAAGGAGACGAGTTGTAGACTTGTCGATCTTACAGAGCCAAGGTCTTGCAAAGGGTTGTAAGTGTTCCTAGTGTCTGTAATCTCTGGATAATCTTTTGATAGTGATTTCCTAGGTTTGGCTACCCCAGAGAGGTTTTACTTTTAGATCGGTTTCTAAAAGGTTTTCTCTTTGTAACCAAAATATCTGTGTTTGCTTCTTTATTGCTTTATATATTTTGGGTGATTGAATTGTTTATTGCTTCATAGTATTAATTCCACATAAATTGTGATAAACAAGTTTTTGGAGTCGGCATAGCGTTTTTCAAAGTGGAAGCAATATTAGAAAAAAAGACAAGGAAGAAAAAATAAAACTATTTTTTTATTAAAACACTTCAATATATAACAAGCTAATCGCCATCAGGTTTCCCAGCACATTTGAAATGCATGGCTTTCTATTTAATTGGCCTGCGTTCAATGACTGAAATTTTTTAAACCTCTCTGCTTGTCTCTCATTTGAACTATGCTTCTATCGTCAATTCGAACATTAATGTATTCTGTTTGGCTTGTGTTTTAATGCCGTTCAAACGCTCTTTTTAGCCAAACGATGTCTTCGACTTCCATTGAAGCATTGAACGATGCATTTTGTTTGACTTGTGTTTTAATTTTATGTTCTTTTATACATTCAACAAGTGTTGGAGTTTCACATGTGATGGAATCCAACATCAAGTAATTAATAAACCATGACATCTGGGTTAAGATTAATATATATCAAGGCCTCATTAATTTGGAGACTCCTATATATAGATAGAGTTAATTTTAATCTTCCCACATATATGAAGTACTTCTGCAAATTAAGAAATAAATAACCTTTATATATATTTTGCTAACAAATGAAGTTTGAGACTTAACATTAATAAACAAAAAGATATTTAATGGAAGCCAATTAATAATTAAACACATGAAGATTTGAGCATATTATTTGCATGGATCCTGACGTGCCACATGAGGCACGCCGGAATATCTAACGTGCCACATGCGGCACATCGGAAATATCTTCTCATGTGCCCCATGCGGCACGTCAGAAATTTCTTCTGACGTGCCACATGCGGCACGTCAGGAATTTCTTCTGATGTGCCACATGTGGCACGTGAGAAATTTCTAACGTGTCTTATGTGACACGTCAGAAATTCCTGACATGCCTTATGTGGCACGTCAAGATCCGTGCCTTGGGAAGGCCAGAGCTTGCTGGCCGTCCCATCGCCCAGCCATGCTTCTTAATTATTTTCTTTCTTTTTTTCCTCATTCCGTCCCCACTTTTTCTTCTCTCCCACCCAGGCCAGAACGACCCCTCCCTCCCCCATTTTTCTTTCTTTTCTTCTCCTCCCTTAGCTCCAATCTGGCCTCTCCCTCACTCTTCCTCAACTCCCTCATCTCCCGATCTCTCTCTCTCAGCTCTATCTCTCAACTTGGAACGGTAGCTAGCACACTCTCTCTTAAGCTCACTCTCATCTCCGGCGGGCCAGCTCCAATACGTTGTCGTCACCGTCGCCGTCTCCGGCAGTTCTCCCACCTTAACTTCTCCGGCAATATCATCTCTCTAGTAGGTATATATATATATGTTTTATATTTATGTTTTATTTTGTCATGAATCCGCATGATGTTTCGTTAATGCACTGGATGTTCTATTTGAGAGCATTTAATTTAGGTGTTTGTTTTATTTAATTTTTTTTGTATATCTATTACTTATTGTACGTTGTATATGCACATGCATGCAAAATGATGTTTCTCATGCTAGCTAGGTTTTTGTTTCAAAATATAATAGTTTTTTAAATGTGGCTTTCTTTTTTCTTTTTTCTTTTTTTGTTTACCTGAAAAAGTTGGCTTATTAGAGTAAGGAATTTATAGAACATTATATCAATTTTAATCATTCCTTTCAATCATTTGACCTTCTAAGTACGTGTAGTACGTGGTGAATTATAGAGATTTAATTTAAGACTTTGTTTAATTAATATTAAAATATAATGAGTCTTAATATTGAAAGGAATGATTAATATTCAAATATCATAAACGTACATTGATCCCTTATTAATTTGTAAGTTATAAATTCACACAACATGAGGATTCAATCTGAATTCTATGGATTTAAAGGGAAAAAGAGTTGGCAAAAGTGCAAACCTTGTCAAACTTAGAGAGACTCCAAATGAATAAGTAAAAAGTCATGACTTTGTTTTTGAGACTATTATTTTCTTCCACACTTTTGTTTTGAGTTTTTAAAACAAATTTAATCATAATTAAACACATAACCTAAAACACAAAATATATTCAAAACCATTTAAAATATTTGCAAAACACTCAAAATTATTTTAATCTATTGCATATATCATATAAAATAAATAAATATATAAACCAAACAAAAAATCCAATATATTCTATATTGCAAATGACATAATAATAATACAAGCCGACAACAACAATCCAAATTCAATGCAAAAAGAAACAAGGAAAGATTAATGTTTACAAAGAAATGATCATATTAATTGATGCAACTAATTATTGAATTAGTAGATATGTCATGATATTATGGATTTTAAAGCTGCTATATTATTCTATATTCAGAAGTTGTATGACCTATGCATGTCATCACCTACTAATGCCAAAGAATGACATTTAACCTAGAATATTTATTGTATTTAGGGTCCTCATAACGAACCTAGCTAGGTAGATGTTATAGAACAACCTTATAAAATAACCTAGCTAGAATTATTTTGTTTAGGGTCTCCACCAAACAAAATGTTTAAATTTGGATCGAGTATTTTTTTTTTTTGGTTTTTCAAGATTAATTATATTAGATAAGTGTTAAAAATACACACTTTGGTACTATCCCCTTATATAACAAATTCATATCCATGAATACTGGATATATTTGTTAATTAAATAACTAACCTAGTTTTGTTTTATTTTAGGGTCCCCATATATAACAAATGCATATATATATATATATACACGCATGAATATTTATTATATTTGTTAATTAACAGAGAGTTATATTTGCACATAAAAAATTTAAACCTATATGAGAATATATAGGTTTATATTTTTTAAGTCTTATATATTTATTCATAATTTATGTACGTAGAGAAAATGGACAAGAGTTTGATGACAAAGTCTAGAGGTACAAGGGAATACAGAGACGTGTGTAGATTGTTCGTGAAGTTTACAGTTAGTAACTGTAGAACCCCTGATGGATTCATCTATTGCCCTTGTAAGATTTGTCGAAATAACAGGCGCCACCTGCCAGGTTTTGCATTTGACCACTTGACAGGGGGAAAATGAATGATGCCGAAATACACACTCTGGTACTATCACGGTGAAAAGCATGTAAAGGGTCTAATTCAACTCGCCCGGCCTCAGATGCGGGTGCAAGCGCAAATCAGGATGGAGACATGCATGCAATGTTGCGTGATTTATTCGGCATGCACGAAGTAGTTAGGGAAGACAATTGTGAGCCTCAGGTCGTGGTGCAAGGGGGTAAAGAAATTGTGAACGAAGAAGCCGTTGAAGGTGACGCACTAAAGTATTACAACCTTCTTAAAAAAGCGGAGAAACCACTTCATACTGGGACAAAACATAGCAAACTAAGTGTGACTGTACACCTGCACAACTTGAAGTGCGTTGGTGGACTTAGTAACGCGATATTCTCGACTTTCCTAGAGTTCATCAATCAGTTGCTGTCTGAGAATGATGAAACTCTGCCAGTTAATACATATGAGGCGAAAACGTTTTTACGAGACATGAGACTCGGGTATGAGAAGATTTCGGCATGTTGTAATGACTGTATGTTATTCTGGAAGGGCAATAAGGAGTTGGATTCATGTACCGTCTGTGGAAAATCTAAATGGATGGATGCAATCAATTTAGATGAGGATGGTCAACCCATATCGTCGGGCAAGAAACGTCTGGTGAAGGTGTTGTGGTGGTTTCCACTCATAGCACGACTACAGAGGTTGTTTATGTCAGAGCATACTGCACGCTTTATGAGGTGGCATGCAGAAGGCCGCACTAAAGACGGCGTATTGACGCATCCAGCCAACGGCGAAGCATGAAAGTCATTCGACAATTTACATCCAGAGTTTTCAACGAACAGCAGAAACGTAAGGCTCGGACTAACCTCGGATGGATTTAATCCATTTGGGAACATGAGCACATCTCACAGTACTTGGCTTGTAATGCTTGTGCCCTACAACTTGCCTCCTTGGATGTGCATGAAACAGACGTCTTTCATACTATCCTTGATTATCTCGGGCCCAAGTTCACCTGGAATGGATATAAATGTCTACCTTCAACCCTTAATTGAGGAATTACAAGAACTATAAAATGTAGGGGTACGCACATATGACGTCTCAAAGAAAAATAATTTTGTTATGAGAGCGCAGTTGATATGGACAATTAATGACTTTCCAGCATACGCAGATTTGTCTGGATAGTCTACTATGGATGAGAAGGCATGTTCTTGCTGTATGCACTCGACAAGGTCGAAATTGTTAAAACATGGCCATAAATGGTGTTTTATGGGGCACAGGCGATACTTGCCCATGGATCATCCTGGAGGCGGAACAAAAGAACATGTGACAGAAACATAGAACTAGAATGTGCCCCTGATGTGCCAAGTGGAGATGAAATCATGAGCCAATTAGAAGGGATGGTGTTTGGGGATGAGAACGCCGGTCAGGCAAGGTCGGATGATAAACAAAAAGGAAAGAAGTAGAAGACAAATACTTCTAATGTATTGTGGAAGAAGAAAAGTATTTTATTTAGGTTGCCGAAATGTAAGTGTGCCCGACTGATATGCCTCGAACATTTTCCGTTGTGTACGACTTAAGGACCGTATAATATCGGGGTTAAAGAGTCATGATAGTCACGTATTGATGCAGTAGCTTCTACCTATTGCATTGCGTGGATCACTTCCAAGCAACGTGGTTAGACCTCTTATTAAGATATCTGCATTCTTCAGGGGCCTATGTTCAACAACATTGACACAAGAGGATATTGACCGACTACAGGGTGACATATCACGTTGTGCAAGATGGAACAGGTTTTTCCCCCAGCTTTTTTACTAGCATGGTTCATGTGGTCGTGCATCTTGTCTGTAAATTCGGACTTGGTGGACCAGTACAGTATAGGTGAATGTATCCGGCAGAGAGATAAAATTTGTTTACGGATAGTCTTGATTTTTATTTTTCACTCCAATACAAGACAAGTACTAACTGAACTGATTGATTGTATTGGTTCATATTTAGGAGCCTTGGAGTGTTCAAATCTAATGTGCGCAACAAAGCGGCTCCAGAGGGCTGCATTGCGGAGGGCTACATAGCAACTAAGTTGATGACGTTCTGTTTGAGATATTTAGATAATACACCAACCTTTCACAATAGGATACAAAGAAATCTGAATGGTTCAAAGGAACATGGAACACGAGTCCGACTCGACCGAATCACAATGACACAGAGTCACCGGTATATTGTGTTCAACTCGGACGAGTTCCTTCAATTACAGATGTAAGTCGAGGTCCTTCATTGGCATATTGTATATTCAATGAACTTGTACCATTAGTTTTGAATTATAATAAACCTAATTTCGAATTGTAGGGGGTGAACAACAAAGGATTAGTTGGAAACCCAACATTATGAGCTGTTCTGCGAGTGGTACCGTGACTACGTAAGAATAATGTGATGTTTAACAAAAGAATTGTCGGAGTATATTTGCGAGTTGTTTTTCAAATCAACTAAAGCAACTAACCTTACGTTTTCATTGTACGTAATATATTCACAGGTCGATCGATTGGACGATCAATCCAAGAAGGAACTTGGTGACAAATTGGTAATGCATTGTAGAGGACTCAGAACAGCGGGGTGTGTATGCCGATTCTTGATGGCGAAACGTACTACAGAAAGTTAACGGAAGTACTTGAGATTGAGTACTACGACAGGACTAAGTACTTTATATTCAGATGTGATTGTGCGGACAACACGAGGTACAATGGGTACAAGGTTGACGAATTTGGCATAATACTTGTCAACTTCAAAAACCTTGTCTACACGGGAGAGCTGATTACTAATGAGCAGTATGTGCTAACTTCACAAGTTGACCAGGTGTTTTACGTACAAGATGATAGGGACCCAGATTGGGCTTGCGCTGTAAGGACTAAACTTAGAAACGTATACGACGTTGGTTAGGGTGAAGGGCCTTAGGATGCATGTGCCAACTACTATGAGTGTGAGCCGCTCCTATTAACCAGAGATTGATAAGCGCCGAATGTTGCACATTCAAGCCCCTTAATTTGAATATGTTAATTCCTTAGCGTTGTTATTTGTTTGATTTTGTTTTGTTTTTGTGTTTTCAGGTTATAAATAAAGATGTAATTAATTCCATTGATTTTGGCCCTAAAAGCACACTTTGAGATGATTAAGCTTAGCCAATCATAATAGAGGACCTATATGTTGTGGTTAAGTTTAATCAAATAAAAGAAGAGATTAATTCGGAATTTCTCAAATTGGAGTCAAAATCGGATTAGATTCAAATTTGGATTCTGCATACATCTCGGTATTTAGACCATAACTTTTATCTCAAATATCCGATTGAGGTGATTCAAGAGGAATTGGAAAGCTAACTCAAATTTATACAAATCAGTGTGAAATATCATTTTCCTAATTTGGAGCGTCACACTGCCAAAATCGTCCCGCAAGACAGGAACGCAATTCTGTGCGAATCCTATTCCGATTTGGACTTAGGTTTTCTTTATCCTAATTGGATTTAGACTTAAATCTTCGAAATTTCTAGGATTACTAGGGCTTTTAGGACTTTCCTAAGCCGTCTAAATAGACCTCTAAGCATTGAGAAAAGAGACACCGCTTCCTAGAGCTAGAAATCAGAAAATTGTCTTTAGAATTTAGAAGATCATGAGTGGCTAAACCCCTTCGTGGGGTGTTGATATAATCCTATCCAAGCACAATGGTTTGATTGTATTTAATTTCTAGAATTTCAATTTATGCTTGTTGATTGTATAACTATGAGAATTGCTACCTTTTGACTATGTTCTTAATTATTAAATGCAATTGTTCTTAAATTCCAAAATCAATATTTGTGAAATTCTTCTCTTGTCTTAGAAAATATTTTACTTTTGTTGATCTCAAATCATTCTTGTTTTCTGTGATTATGAGGATGATGGTTATGCAATGGGTTTAATTGACATATGATCAATAGGATTTGATAGGTCATGCCTAGGGAAGACGGATTGTACTACACCCTAGTTTAGTGTAATTTAGGTAGACAATCCGTGCCAACCGAAGATGGGTTACACTTATTCATTGATTGTATGTATCCTATTAAAGAATTTGATAATTTATACCAAGGGAAGACGGGTCGTACCGCATCTTAGTGGTTAGGTGGACTATCCGTGCCAACCGACGATAGATTATGCTTATTCTTCAATAAGGTAGTTTCTTGTTTATTTATAACATGCATAGAATGAATTTCTGGGATTAATTATGATTAGCCATTGTTGTGCGGATAGAGGTGAAGTCAATACCCTACACTCTCCCTCTTATTTTAAATCTCTTTTATTTTCATGCACTTTAGTTTTAAAGCAAATCAAATCAAATCTCCTTTTAATTAAGTTAATTTTAATCTTTTGAATTTTGATAATAAAACCCCTGCAGTCCTTGAGGTTCGACACCCTCAATATAGCCCTATCCTACAGGATTCGTACTATTGCGAGTGGTAATTTTTATTATTGATATTTTTGGACACAAAAATACCACAATCAGAGATATTAATCACGATCCGCAGGATCATATCGAATACGTCAAACCCGACTTAAATTCAACCCAAGCGTATGTGATTGAATAAAAGTTGAATATATATATATGGGAAGAATCCACTTCACCCGCCTGAAATTTCAGGAGTTTTTCAACTTGAACCCAAAAGTTTAAAAATTGGCAATGTACACCCCTAATGTTTCAAAAATTTTCAATTTAAACCTTCCGTTACTAATTTCCGTCAAATTGGACTTAAATCTCTAAAATTACATAATTACCCTCATGCTTTTTTAAAAAAATTTCTGTCCAATTTAACGGAAATTAGTAACGGAAGGTTTAAATTGAAAATTTTTGAAACATTGAGGGGAGTACATTGCCAATTTTTAAACTTTGGGGTTCAAATTGAAAACCCCTGAAACTTCAGGGGGGTAAAGTGGATTTTTCCCTATATATATATATAGTTTAATTGGTTGTGGTTCACTACATGCACATTACATCAACACTCTTAATTAAGCTATGCATTGGGTAAAATCTGGTATATATCTTATTTTTAATATGTGAGTCATGCATACATATAAAGTAGTGAATATTTCATACATTGTATAAGGAATTAATTGGGTACGTGCTGTTTTCACAGATTACCATGAGCGGTAGGGGGAAGACAAGAGCACGAGGGGCTCGTCTTGAGTACGGCAGTCTATGTCGCATGGGTCTCCATCAGACGACCTTGATGACAGCGAGGAACAAAACGTTGCTCAGCTTTTGGGGATGCAGGACGAATATCGACCAGTAATTCTGGGTGATATGGAAGGGGAGATCCTTCTCCATAATCCATACGGTCGGGCAGGCATGGCCCAGATGGGGTATCGGCCTAATTCGTATCCGTATAGCGAGTTAGGACAGAGTTCTCAGGCCCATGTGGAGCGGCTAGACAGCCAGTATAGCACAGGTACGGACGAAAGTTTTTTCAAAAGATTGAAAGTTTTGAAAGTTTCTAACTATATTGGTGCGATATCAATTATATTTAACTATAACTACAACTTCATAAAATTCTAAACATTCTAAAAAAAATACAAAGCAGGTGCTAACGACAGTAGGACAGAGGCCGAGGAAGACACGATTGGTGGGATAGGTGCCACGGATGACCCGCAGCCCACCCCCTGCTCCCGATGACCGATTAGGCCCTCTACAGGTCCGGACGATAAGTAAATATATTTACTCAAATGTTATGCATATAAGTCTTAATTACTTGTAGTTAGTATTCAATTGTAATAAACTTACATCGGTAATTTTTAATCTGTTAGGTACCGATCCAGATGGGAACACCGTTATTGAGGTGGTCACCATTCTTGACTCACGCAGGTTGCCGGGGGTCCCCGCTGGCAAAAGGATCATACTTGAGTTCAATGCTTCATGGCAGCCCATCTGCTTTAGCGCCGCGAGGTTTAGACGAATGTCCGGACACATCGTTAGGAGTGGCAATCATGTCCGAATACTGGACGACTGGACGAAGGTACCGTTGCATACCAAGGAGGATATATGTGACACGTTAATGGTATGTGTATTTTATTATGTCAAACAATCCTAATGTATGTATATATACGATCTAAGTTATATATATATGTGTGTGTGTGTGTGTGTGTGTGTGTTTATATCTATATACATATACACATATATTTTAGGTTTTTTTAATTTATCAATTTTGAACTTGTGCAGGTAGATTTTTTCGTCCCACCTGAGTGCAACTTGGAGGCCATAAAGAAGGATGCATTCAGAGATATGGGCAAAAAGTTGAGGACTTGGAGGCACAAGCTAAAGAAATATCTTGCCATTACGACGGATGATACTCCAACCACTGTACAGGCGAGAGTGGGGCAAGATAAGCTCGCGGAGTACAACCCCGTCGACTTGGAGATATTGTTGGAGAGATGGTGTAGCTAGAAGAACAAGGTAGGTCATGAGTTATACTTTAATGTTATGTAGTGTCAGTAATTGTAATTGTGTTAGTATTAACATATTAAGAATGTTAATTGCGTAGGACTATGCGGCGTATATGAAGAGCTTGCAAGCATTGAATAATACGCCACATTGCACTAGGTTGAAGAGCTACGCGCTGGTGACACGTGAGGAAGTCAGTGTGTAATTTACCCTATACTTATAGATGTAAACATTTTATCTATAGATATATTTAAACATATATGCATGTTCTATTTTTTCGGTAGGCCATACGTCTGGGCACGCCTCCTACTCGTGCACAGAATTACATCCGCACACACACGAAGAAGGATGGTGCATATCCGAATGACATAGTAAATGAGAGATGTGTATGCTACTCACCTTAACTCTGTTTTGCTTATATATGTGATAAATTCTTTGTGATTATTTGTTGTATGACCCCCTGACCCAATAATTAATGTAACATACAAGAGAGGATGCAGGAGCTTATACCCACCGACCCTGCAACATCGTTTAGTGTGACAAAGGGGACGATCAAGTGGGTGCCGAACAATGCGTTTGCCCAGGCGCTTGGAAATAAGCCTGAGTATGCTGGCAGGGTTTGGCAAGTTGGACCGAATATTCTGCCTGTACGAGGACACATACACTCGTACTATATACCATCACTGGCACGGTCAAAATACGCCGGGCACTCCACCATCTCACAAGAAACACTAGACAAAGCGCTTGAGGCAAAAGGGCAAAGCACAAGGAAAAGATAGATACCCTGTTGGCCGAGAACAATGTGCAGGTAGCTCAGCAACTGGCAGAGCAGATGGCGGCGAACAATGAAAGGTTGGCTCAACAGGAGGCAATGTATGAAGCCCGTTTTCACCAGCTCGAGGAAATGATGCGGTTGAGCTCCATGCCAGACAGAGCTTTCCCGCCCTTTGTGATTGTGCGCTCGTCGGTCGATAGTGGATCAGGTGATGACATTTTTTAACGGTCAATGTGGTTTTAGAACTGTCCCTATATATATGTGCAATTCTAAATTTAGAGCTTGAATATGTTGTAGTCATTCTCATTAATGACGTTGTAAATCTTGTTGTATTTGTAGCCATTCTCATTAATGATGTTGTAAATTTTGTTGAATTTGGTTTATATATCATGGTTGGTTTGGTGATGGATGTGGGTTAGAGCATTGCATTTGAAGTATTTGGTATTATGAGATTGACCACTATGGTCCTTGTTGAATATTGTTTGGTGCATTTCATTTTATCACGAAAATATGTTAGGGATGTAGATATAAATTTGAATTTGTTGAGTATGATGTCCTTTGTTTACATAGTAAAGTTGCTCAATGATTATTTGTTTTATCATTTGCAGCTAGTGGATTTCATTTGTTTGGTGAATATTGTTTGGTGATTGTTTGTTTTATCATTTGCGGGTAGTGGACATCATAGAGAGGATGCTACCGATGATCGGCATTGAACGTCTAGTTGGCCATTCTCACTTGTTGTACATAAGCTATTTTGTTGATGTAATTGTATTTGTGATAGTTATCTTGATGTACGTAGTTAAATATATTTCATCTAATAGAGATAGTTTTATTGGTGTATATAATGTTATTTGCATGGATATGAATATGAATTATGTTATTTGCATGGATCGATAGATAAATTGTATATTATTTGCACGGATCCAAATTGTATATCAGGTTAATTGTAATCCAAAATTCGGGTACAACCCTGAAAAATTCAAAAAAAAATATAGGGGGAATTTTTAAAAATCACCAAATTTTATGACGTGTCGTGTTTTGACACGTCAAAATTTTTTGATGTGTCACTTTCTGGCATGTCAAAAAATTCTGACATGCCAAAAAATGACACGTAAGAATTATCTGACGTGCCAGAAAGTGACACGTTAGAAAATTTTCTGACGTGCTATATTTGGCACGTCATAAATTTTTTTGACGTGTTATATTTGGCACGTCAGAAAATTTTCTGACGTGTCACTTTCTGGCACGTCAAAAAAATTTCTGATGTGTCACTTTTTGGCACATCAAAAATTTTTGACTTGTCAAAAAGTGACATGTCATAAATTTTTCTTGACGTGCCAATTTTGACGTGTCAGAAAATTCTGACGTGTTACATCTGACATGTCAGAAATTTTTCGTTTCTAACACCCAAAATTTTAACGCTTGACACACATCAAAAACGCCCCGTCAGAAAAAATTTCCTGACGTGTCAGACCACCTGACACGTCAAAAAACCCATGTCAGCAAAAAATTGGTTTTTTGTAGTTTGTATTAAATGTTTGAATTTAATGAAATCACATATAAGGAAAATTATTGAAATATAATTAAATGTCTTTAATTAATCTAATTTAATGATTGGTTCACTATTGAAAAACCGGTTAAAAAATTATTCCTTAAAAAACTGGTTTATCCTTTAAAAAATTATGAATTTTTAACTTTCTGAGAGTGATTCGGCTTTTATATATGATACCTTAGAGCCTGCGCGTTATGCGCTTGGTTTTTTTTATATATATATAATTAAGTCAAGAAGTCTTTAAAAGATTATCAATAAATTTTATTTTCTTCTCTTAATTAACAAATTAGCTACCAAAAATGACAAATGTTCATAAGATCATTTTAAACCATAGTTTTACTTAATAGCATAAACCCACATATCCAATAAAGTTAAAAATTCATAAATTTTAGTTCTTATAAATTGAAATGTGTTAAATATGTATTCTCATATATGTAGTTTAAAATGAAATATAAAGGAAAAAAAATCAAAATAAAAACCTAGATTAATCAATTATAAAAAATGATTGATTAATCATTATATTTCACAATGATACCACTTATCCTCCACTACACAATCCATTATGGTAAACTTTCTCCTCATAAACAATTTTTTTGAGAAATTTTACTCTTACACTGACAAAATTAAAGAAGTGTTCTAAAATATATGAGCATGGTGATATCTTATTACAATTATGTTTACTAATTTTGAAAACAAAAGAATGTTGTAGTTTAATTTTTCTTTTAAAAAAGAAAGAGATAAAAAACAGTGGCAGAAATATTGGAACACCCAAAAACAAAAATGAATAACAAAGTCAGTTAAATTTACAAAAGAAAATTTGTAACTCATATTAAATAAAATTAAGAAAATTTGAATGAAAAATAATAGAAATTAAGGGAAAAAAAATTTAAACAAATGAAAAATACTAATATAATAAAAAAGAACTATTTTTTTGGTATATTTTTCTCAGTTCCAATCAAATCCACAAATATAAGAAAAAGTTTTGTCAAATAGATTTTTTTTTTTCCTTTTTCAACCATCCTTCACATATATAAAAGTAAAAGAAACTAATTTTAAGACATACAGGAAAACAAAGACAAAAAAAAATCTACGATTTGAAAAATGAGTGTGAAATATATTGGAAAAATTGAGTTTTTACGAAGAGAAACTCTCTCACTATTATTTCCTTAATTCAATGTAAAATTTACAAAAGAAAAGTAATCATTTGAATAAAAAATAATATATAAATTAAAAAAAAAACGAAAAAATGAAAATATTAATATAAATGAAAATAACTATGTTAGCAAAAAATTAAAAAAAAAAAAACAAAGAAAAAAAAATTGTAGTATAATTTTTCATTGAGAAACAACGATTAGAAAATTGAAAAGAACTGTTATAGAAAAAAAATATAAAGAAATAAAATAATTGTAGTATAATTTTTCATTGAGAAACAACGAATAGAATCTCTCTCTCTCTCTCTCTCTTGTCTTTTTCCAATATTGATTTATATAAGTAGAAAGTAAAAGAAGAAAAAATAAAAAAAAAATAGAAAAAAATATATAAGGGACAAAAACAAAAATGGAAGATCATAAGCACCGAAAATAAAGATAAAAAACATATAAAATGACAATACTAATATAATGGAAAATAAATGTTTTTTTTTTTTTCAACCATCCTTCACATATATAAAAGTAAAAGAAACTAATTTTAAGATATACAGAAAAACAAAGAGAAAAAAAAAATATACGATTGAAAAATTGAGTGTGAAATATATTGGAAAAATTGAGTTTCTACGAAAAGAAACTCTCTCACTATTATTTCTTGAATTCAATGTAAGATTTACAAAAGAAAGTAATCATTTGAATAAAAAATAATATATAATTTAGAAGAAAAAAATAAGGGTCAAAAACAAAAAATGGAAGAACCATAAGCACTGGAAATAAAGATAAAAAAAACAAAAATATGAAAATATTAATATAATTGAAAATAACTATTCTAGCAAAAAAAAACAACACAAAAAAACTATAGTATAATTTTTTGTTGAGAAACAACGATTGGAAAATTGAAAATAACTGTTATATGAAAAATAAATAAATAAAACAACTGTAGTATGATTTTTCATTGGGAAAAAAAAAAATAAGGGTCAAAAACAAAAAATGGAAGAACATAAGCACCGAAAATAAAGATAAAAAACATATAAAATGACAATACTAATATAATGGAAAATAAATGTTCTAGCAAAAAAAAAAAAAAAAAAAAGAAAAGAAAAGAAAGACAAGAACTGTAGTATAATTTTTTATTGAGAAACAATGATTGGAAACTCTCTCTCTCCCTCTCTCTCGTCTTTTTCCTGAATTGAGTGTGAAATTTACAAAGGAACATTGAGATATAAATAGAAAGCAAGAGAAGAAAAAAGAAAAATAAACAGAGAGAAATAGAGAATTTGGGAACCTTTTGTTTTCTTCATTAAGATATCAATTAAATGCATTCCAAATAAAACCCCTATGTTTGAATTGTCTCACATTGAGATAAGATAAAGCAAGAGAAGATAAAAAGAAAAATAAAGAAAGAGAGAGAGAGAGAGAGAGAATGAATTTGTGAACCTTTTGTTTTCTTCAATAAGACAATTAAATATATTACAAATAAAATTCATACGTTTTAATTATCTCACATTGAGATATAAACATAAAGTAAGAGAAGATAAAAAAAATTTAAATAAAGAGAACCTTTTGTTTTTTTCATTAAGATATCAATTAAATGCATTTCAAATAATATAAAGAGAAAGCAATGGAAGATAAAAAGAAAAATAAAGAGAGAGAGAGAGAGAGAGAAAGAGAGAGGGAGAGAATTTGTGAACCTTTTGTTTTATTCGTTAAGACAATTAAATACATTACAAATAAAACATATACATTTTAATTATATCACATTGAGATATAAGCATAAAGAAAGAGAAGACGGGAATATGGGGAGAAAAGACGGGAATTACCTTAACAAAACCCAAATGGGTATGGAAGGAATTAATCTGGGTTTTATGAAAGAACATTTTGAATTTAAATCCTCCAAAACGAAGGCGCATGGAGACTCCTCTCTAGAAGGAAAAAATCAAGAGGCTTTAAAGAGAAAGCAGAGGGCAAATTTTTCTCCTATTAACAAACGACTGCCAATGACGAAGACGTGGCAGGTTGGGGAAGTTCTTAACAAAGACACCCAACCAAATGAGACAGTAGGCCTGGACGGCCTATTCTCTCATAATGGGGGCCCATACACGGGCCTGGTACTCACAGAGGTTGAAAAGTCTTTGAAGAAAACCAAGAAGGAGAAAATAACCGAGAAAGAAGAGAATACAAGTGACCAGGGAGAGAATTTTTCTTCATGGAAGAGGAAGAACAGAGATGAGCTGGCGAAACCTCTTGAATTTCTAATCTCTCTAGAAACCAGCTATAAGAAAAGGTTAGTCAGAGATGGAGACAAACTCAAGGGGACTGAAAATACGGCCTGCTCGGTGAGTATTATTAATGACTTTTGCGACGGTTCGGGGATGGCGGTGGCTGGAGACCAGCCTCGCCGACCGCAATGAACAATTATTTTTTATTTTGTTTTGTTCAATTTTTATTTAGTTTCTGTTTTGTTCCTTTGTACTTGTTTGTGTGTTTTCTATTTTGCAGAGACAAGTGTGCTTCAATTCAAGTTTGGGGGTGTGCTATGAGCCATGCTTTCCAAGACTATGTCCACCATCTCCCGGGTACATTCTTTCCTTTACTTAGACACATTGGGGACAATGTGTCATATAAGTTTGGGGGTATGGGCACACATGTTCACACACACCTTGTCCCAATTTCAAGTTATTTGTTTGTGTTGTGTGTTTATTTATGCATGTTATGCATGTTCTTGTTTGCTCTAAAATTTTAAGTTGATCTAGAAAGAATTATGGCTTGAATTCATCAGTGAGCTTAAAATTTTGAACACATGATCTGATGAGTGAATCTGTTAGTTTGGTTATTTGCTTAGGCCAGTTGAAAAATCACATGTTTGATCTGATCACACAAGCACATTAGCACATAATCTGTGAGGTATGACATGAGGTCTAATATGTGTGTTTTTGCATCTTGGATGAAATTGGATGACTTATTAGATGACGCTTGGCATATATATTGGAAAAAAAAAAAAAAAAAAAAGATATGAAATAAATGATCACTGATGGCTTTTCACTGAGTAACTGGACCTCTTGTCTCAAAGCATTGAGTGTTCACGTCAAAAGGTGAAAAATTTGGATTTGTTCAATGTCATGGTTAGTTAGTTTTGTAGTCTTTTTTACTTGAGTTAATAGGTCGTTAGGGGTGTCTCTACACCTAATGCCTTAAAACCATCTGGTTTGGGAGTCATTGACCTAACACTCGCTACATGGGTCAATTAGAAAGCTTAAGGGTACCAACATTGCACAACCTGACAAAAAAAAAAAAAAATGTCAGTGTGTCATTCTAATAGGAAATTCAGTAAATTCTGAGATAAGGAGACATTGCATATTGGAAAGATTTGGAAGCCTCATAAATTTGTACTAATTCACTGCACACAAATTTCAAACTTGTGATGATTTAGCATGTCCTTTGTAAGTAATTGCACTTTGAGATTCCAATTCATTGTAAAAATGGAGTTCATCTTTTTAAACTTGCTTATGAATGAAAATCATAATCTTGAAGTGATACTTTAATTTTTTGGGATAACATGAACTCTTGCATGATGTTTGTGGGTAATATTTCTGGAAAACCCTCACGAGACTTCACTCGTCTACTAGGAAATTCCTAGTGGTTTAAAAGGCTTGTTGCATATGCTAAATACAGTCGTACACCCCACGAAAGATGGATTTATCTTTTCTTTTCTGTTTTTCCATTCTTGTTTTTAGTTTTGTATTGCTAAGGGACTAGCAATATGTAAGTTTGGGGGTATGATAAGTGCTAAAATATTCATATTTTCAGCCCTTAACTTGTATGTTTTAATCATTTGGTTTTAGTTAATTAGGCCATTTTAATTCCTTCTTATGTTTTTCATATTTTTACAGGTTTTTGGAAGAAAATGAAGTAAAACTAGGTGATTTGCGCCCAAAAGAGAAGATAGAGACAATTAGAGCTCCCTGGTACTGTGATCAATCGCAGGGTACCTGCGATCGAGCGTAATACCCGAGAGGACACAACATTAAGCAAGCCAGGAGAGATCAAGCGCATGCTAGAAGAAGGATCGATCGCAGACTTGCGATCGAGCGCACACGGGTTGTGATCAAGTGCACCCGTGCGCAGGAGACACATCAAGTGGCGGCTAAAGTGTCACTCTTTCCATATTAGGGCTTTCCAACTCCCAATTGTAATAGGTCTCAAAACCCTACGAAATTCCTAGGTTTACTACTTTGTCTAGGACTTTTAAAACCTATGAATAGACCCTTAAGCCTCTAGAATTGGTGGGCTTGACGAGGAGAAGAAGAGGAGCTTTTGAAAGTTCAACTCTTAGGTTTATTCTTTTCTTTTCTTTTCCTTTATTTTATGAAGATATTCAACATTAACTTTATGTGTAGCTAATTTAATTAGTAGGGCTTAATTGAAGACCTAGTTATGTTTTGGTAATATTTCAATATTGGCACCTTTGTGATGATCTTGTTGTGCTATTTAACTTGATTAATGCCTACTTGCATGAATTCCTCATATGTGTGTGCCTGATCAACATATGCATGTGGTACAGACTAGTTAGTTAAATCAATTCGGATGGCCGAGTCCTAGGTTTAACATAAGTGACAAAAGTAATCCACACCGGATTCTTGGGTTAATCAACATGGGGAACCGGGAGTATATGCCATGCCCTAGGCCTCATGTGTTTGTCGATGTCCATAGAACATATGCCTTCCTAAGGAACAACTTAGTATAAATCATGCTAAATCCCTTAGGAATGAAAAGAGTTAAGAGTATACGCCATGTCTAACTCGTTGCTTAGGGAAATCTATAACCTTAGAAGTATATGCCATGCCCTAAGGTTGACAAACATTAGATATGCATAACTTGATCAAAGCATTGGCATATTGTTATATTAGCTAAATATAATTAGTGGTGGATATCAAAGCCCTACCCTTTATTATCATCATTTCAACAATCAATCTTTGTTTTGCTTAAGGAATCTATTTTTAAACATAAATTCAGCAATCCTCGTGGGAATGATCATGTACTTACACCATATACTACTATGTTGACCTTGTGTACTTGCAGGTAAAATGTACAATTATAATCTATTAATTTAGGTAATATTTTGCACAACAAAGATTGTAAGAAAGCATTTGGGGATCTAAAGAAGATTCTGACGTCCACACCAATTATTCAGCCACCCAACTGGGGTGTACCTTTTGAGATTATGTGTGACATGTCAAATTATGCAGTTGGAGCTGTTTTGGGGCAGCGTGTTGATAGATGATAAGTGCCAAATATTACATATTTGGACCCCTTTATTTACATTAGTTAATCCTTTAGCTGTGTCGTTATTTAATATTTTGTGTTAGTTTTGTGTTTTTAGTATTTTGTAGGTCATTGAAGAAAAACTGCAGCTTTAAAGGAAAAAATGCGAAGTTTGGAAGAAAAAATACTTTGAGAAGACCTAGATTGTGTGGTTAAGTCTAACCAAATCTAAGGAAATGTTAAATCAGATTAAAGTTCAGATTGGATAAGATTTCGGATCGGATTCAAATTCAGATTCTGCATACGTCTTAGTATTTTGACCATAACTCTTCGCTCAAATATCGGATTGAAGTGATTCAAACGGCATTGGAAAGATAGCTCAAAATACTACAATTTGTTGTGAAATATAATTCTCGTAATTCGGACGGTTTCTATGTCAAAATCGCCCCGCAATTAAGAGACACAAATTTGGACGAATCCTAGTCCGATTTCAGACTTCTATTTTGACTGAGAGACAGACTTCCGAATTATATAAGTTTACTTGGGCTTCTAGGACTTTCCTAAGCCTATAAATAGACTTCTTTGCATTCAAGAAGAGATAGACAATCCCAGAGAGCAAAATTCTTTTGTTTAGTTTTTTCTTTAGGTTTAGGTTTAGGTTTAGATTTTATTTTTATGTGGAACTAAATTCCCAACTAAGGTTGGGGATGAAGCCTCACCGATGAAGAACATCAATACTTTTATGTAAGTTTTTATTATTCTGATTTTATTGGGTTTTATATTTCAATTGTTTTACTTCTAATCAATTGTATAGAGTGATTCTTGGATATCTCTTGTGATTCAAGGATACATGTGATGATTTGAGATAATTTCATATGATTGATTGCTTGGCTTTTAACTCATAAAAATTGGATATCCCTTGTGATTTGTTCTACGGATACATCTGGTGTTTCAATTGAATTTGGATTCCTTTTGTGATTTGGTCAATGAATGGATACATGGGATGGTTTGATTAATTCTTTGAAGCATAGTAAAACATATCTATGATTTAATTTGTGAGAACTTCGGATTAATATTGATGAACATAAAGTATGTTGTTATGATTTGGTGAGTGTGAATTCTCAAACCTTAGTACCTTTATCCTTAGATTTACTTATTTTATTTAGTTTATGTTTATCCTTTAATTTTCAAAACTCAAAAATCAAAACCCTTTTGGAACTAGATTAGGATTTAATTAGTTTAGATATAAATTGCTCTTTCAAAAATACAATTCTCTGTGGGATCGACCTCGCACTTGCAATCCATTAAACTACAATCGATTCGTGCACTTGCGAGTTAAATAAATTTGCACAACAAGTTTTTGGCGCCGTTGCCGGGGAATTGTTCAATTTTTGAAACCAATTTATTTCTAAATTAGTTTTATTCTTCTACTAGTTATAATTAGGATTTTATTTTTCTGCAATTTGTTTTGTTTTATTCGTGTTACTAATAAAAAAAAAGAAGATTTTTCTTGTTGTTTTTTGTTTTGTTTGGCTTGTTTTACAGTTCTGCCGCAGCACCTTCCGCACATCGGCGCGATCGAGCGCACTCATAGCAAAAGCAGCAGTTCCGTAGATCTTTGCCAAAAATTTACTTTTGGTCCTTTTTGTGAGTTTTTAAATTTTAGTTTTCATTTTTTTTTATTGTGTTGGCTGTTCTTTTAGTTTATTTTATTTAAAAAAAAAAAAAAATTGGTTAATGTTTTATGTGGGATATCTGGATGCTAAAAAGTGAGGAGAAGCATGAATTTTCATTTTAATGATTTTAATGCCTCTCCTAGTTGTAGGACACCAGCTCTTACCAACTACCCTCAAAATGTTTACCCACCTAAACCATGTTCATTTTGTTTCAATCCTTATCATGAGGAGAACAATTGTCCAGATCTGCGAGCTGAGCTCAACGACTTATGGGACAAATTAGACCAAGTCAGAGCAGCTAGATCTAACTTTTCATATGAACAAATGAACACCGGTTTCTCCAGCCCAGGGTTTGATTCAAATTTCAATTGTTATAACCCGGACTGGAGCAACCAATTTGATTTCTCAGGATCAGCTCAGGCTACAGGAAATTATGCTCACCAATTTGATGAATTGCATCATTCAGAATATCCACAGTTCGATCATCAAGCTCAACCTCCTATTTATCAGTCTACCACTCAAGTGCCTGCACCACAGTCATCACTGGAAGACATGATGAAAGCATTCATGCAATCAATGGATAAGAACATACAAGATATGAAGAATGCTACCATGAGCAACTCCCAAGCTATACAAGAGCTCAAGAATTCCAACTCCCAAGCTATACAAGAGCTAAAAGGTTTTACCAATCAAGCTGTACAGGAGCTGAGGAATTCCAACATGGCTAATGGTAGAGACATACAAGAACTTAAGCAGGCCATGACCAAGATAGAAGGACAGATCGGTCATCTAGTTCCTGACTTCAACAGAATAGAGGAAGAAGAGCTTCAAAGTCAGCTGATGGCTGAAAGACACTACATGATGGATGAGGATGATTCTGAAAATTCTTATCATGAGCATGCCCAAGTCACCATCACACTTGAGAGTGAGGAAATTGTGGATAACAAAGAGGAGGAAGAGAAAGATGAGCACGTTGAGCACTTTGAGCAAGTTGAGCACCATGAAAATGGTGAACTCCCAATGGATCCTAATCTGCCTAGTGACATGGAAGTGAGTACTGAAGCTCCTGCCAGCATCACTGTCCCTCTTGAGACACATCAAGAGCCCAAAGCTTCAGCGCCTAAATATCTCAAAGAGCCATCTTATGTCAAGATACTCAAGGACTTGTGCACACAAGCACACAAATCTAGGAACCACTTTCCTAAGACAATCCTTCAAAGCAAGAAATTCTACATAAGATGGCGAAACATCCTTCCAGAGGGGTATGAAGTTTTGAAGAAGAAGGGGTGGAAGGGATTGGTTGGACATCCGCATGATAGGGGGAAGCACTGTAAAGTTTTCTCCTCCAGTTTATTTTCTGCACTTCACTCCACAAATTTTTTCTTTCCTTTTTCATTATATTGCATTTCTATTTATTTGTTTTGTTTCTAACAGCAATTGATCTTTTGATGTTTTGTTTCTATAAAAAAAATATTGCTCTTAGTTTTTGTTGACAGGTGTCTTGGTGTTTAAGTTTGGGGGACGCCCTAGCCTTTTTCATACCTTGAGATTTCTTTACTTCCGGTAATGTATTTCTATACTACACATTGAGGGCAATGTGTAATTCAAGTTTGGGGGTATGGAAAAACACTTTGTCTATTTATTTTTGTTCTTATTTGTTTATTTTTATTTATCATTTTGTGTTGAAAAATTTGAAAAAAAAGAAAAATTGTGCTATGTTGTTGTCAAGTTTGAGTTAAACTATAACTGTGATTTGCATTTCATTAGCTTGCTTAAAGGGTTGAACATCATCATTATGTCATTAGAAGTTTGAGTCATTTGACTTATTTTTGGGTAAAAGAGATTTCACTTGTTTTGAAATAAATTTTTATGAGCACTTTAACATGTTTTCTGTGAGGTATGATGTTTGAGCTTAAGCTTGTTCTCTTTGAGATTTGTTGGATGACCTATTGATGAATAACCATTGGCTTGCAAGATATAAAAAAATAAAAAAGTAAATAAATAAAAAAAAAAAGAGAAGGAAAAAGAAAAGAAAGATCATGTTGAGTTTTTCGCTGAGTAACCGGACCTCTTGCCTCATTAAGCATTGAGTGTTCGTGTCAAAAGGTGTGAAATTCAATATTGATTTAAGATATGGCTAGTCTGGCTTCGTAGCCTTTTTGACTTAAGTTAATAAGCCCTTAGGGATGTTCTACATCTAGTGCCCTAAAGCTACCTGGCTTGGGAGTCATTGGCCTAACACTTGTTACATGAGTCAATTAGAAAGCTTAAGGGAGTTAGACATTGCAAAGCCTATTAAAAAAAAAAAAAAATGCATATCTTGCCTCAGTTGTTTCATTTGTTAGGGATTCTTACAAATTTTATGGAACTTGTCTTGAGTTTTAGCAGAAAGCTTCATGATTATATGCTAATTACACTTTACACATTTCAGAACATATGAGGTCTCAATTGTCCATTTATGAGTAATTTGATTTTGGATTTCCTTTTGACTGTTATGATGGTGTTTGTCTTTTTAAGTTTGTTCATGAATAAGAACCATGGTTTATGTGAAACTTCTTTCTTGTTAACAACATAGTGCACAATGTTTGTGGGTATCATTCATGTTAAGCCCTCACGAGACTTCACTCGTCCACTAGGGATGCCTAGGGGTTTAAAAGGCTTATTGCATATGCTAAATGCAATCGTCTCTCCCACGAAAGAGGATTTATGTTTTGTTTTGTTTTGTTTTCATTCTATTTTTTTGTTTTGTTTTGCTAAGGGACTAGCAAAATGTAAGTTTGGGGGTGTTTGATAAGTGCCAAATATTGCATATTTGGACCCCTTTATTTACATTAGTTAATCCTTTAACTGTGTCGTTATTTAATATTTTGTGTTAGTTTTGTGTTTTTAGTATTTTGTAGGTCATTGAAGAAAAACTGCAGCTTTAAAGGGAAAAATGCGAAGTTTGGAAGAAAAAATACTTTGAGAAGACCTAGATTGTGTGGTTAAGTCTAACCAAATCTAAGGAAAGGTTAAATCAGATTAAAGTTCAGATTGGATAAGATTTCGGATCGGATTCAAATTCAGATTCTGCATACGTCTTAGTATTTTGACCATAACTCTCCGCTCAAATATCGGATTGAAGTGATTCAAACGGGATTGGAAAGATAGCTCAAAATACTACAATTTGTTGTGAAATATAATTTTCGTAATTCGGACGGTTTCTATGTCAAAATCGCCCCGCAATTAAGAGACACAAATTTGGACGAATCCTAGTCCGATTTCAGACTTCTATTTTGACTGAGAGACAGACTTCCGAATTATATAAGTTTACTTGGGCTTCTAGGACTTCCCTAAGCCTATAAATAGACTTCTTTGCATTCAAGAAGAGATAGACAATCCCAGAGTGCAAAATTCTTTTGTTTAGTTTTTTCTTTAGGTTTAGGTTTAGGTTTAGATTTTATTTTTATGTGGAACTAAATTCCCAATTAAGGTTGGGGATGAAGCCTCACCGATGAAGAACATCAATCACTTTTATGTAAGTTTTTATTATTCTGATTTTATTGGGTTTTATATTTCAATTGTTTTACTTCTAATCAATTGTATAGAGTGATTCTTGGATATCTCTTGTGATTCAAGGATACATGTGATGATTTGAGATAATTTCATATGATTGATTGCTTGGCTTTTAACTCATAAAAATTGGATATCCCTTGTGATTTGTTCTACGGATACATCTGGTGTTTCAATTGAATTTGGATTCCTTTTGTGATTTGGTCAATGAATGGATACATGGGATGATTTTGATTAATTCTTTGAAGTATAGTAAAACATATCTATGATTTAATTTGTGAGAACTTCGGATTAATATTGATGAACATAAAGTATGTTGTTATGATTTGGTGAGTGTGAATTCTCAAACCTTAGTACCTTTATCCTTAGATTTACTTATTTTATTTAGTTTATGTTTATCCTTTAATTTTCAAAACTCAAAAATCAAAACCCTTTTGGAACTAGATTAGGATTTAATTAGTTTAGATATAAATTGTTCTTTCAAAAATACAATTCTCTGTGGGATCGACCTCGCACTTGCAATCCATTAAACTACAATCGATTCGTGCACTTGCGAGTTAAATAAATTTGCACAACAATAGAATCCCCCATGTCATCTACTATGCGGGCACAACTCTAAATGATGCACAACTCAATTACTCTACCACTGAGAAGGAGTTGTTGGCAGTCGTTTTTGCTTTGGACAAGTTTAGATCCTACTTGCTAGGATCTAAAGTCATTATCTACTAGGATCATGTAGCATTGAAGTATATTTTCTCCAAAAAAGATGCTAAATCTCGCCTCATCTGGTGGATCCTACTGTTACAAGAGTTTGACATAGAGATTCGGGATAAGAAGGGTTCCGAAAATGTGGTGGCCGATCATTTGTCTATATTGACTGTAGATTTTATTGAAGATGCCACCCCCATCTTTGAGACCTTCCCTAATGAGCAATTGATGCACATTGCTCACACTCCTTCACCATGGTTTGCTGATATAGTGAACTATCTGGTCACCGGCCAAATGCCTTTGCACTGGGGGCGACAAGATAAGTCCAAATTTTTGTCCACGGTGAAGCATTTTTTCTGGGATGATCCTTACTTGTTCAAGTATTGTCCCGATCAGATCATTAGAAGGTGTATACCTGAGCATGACCAATCCAATGTCATCTCCTTTTGTCATGATCATGCTTGTGGAGGCCATTTTAGTGCTACTAAGACCGCTGCAAAGATTCTGTAGGGTGGATTTTATTGGCCTACCCTATTCCGAGACTCTCACACCTTCTGTACATCTTGTGAAGTTGCTAGAAGCAAGGGAGTATTTCAAGACAAAATATGATGCCTGATGTGGTATTTTTGTGACCAAAAATATCAATTATAAAAATAACCACTCGCAATAGGACGAATCTTTGTAGGATACGGCTATAGAGAGGGTGTCGAACCTCAAGGACTGCAGGGGTTTTATTATCAAAATTCAAAAGATCAAAATTAACTTAATTAAAAAGGAGAATTGATTTGATTTTCTTTAAAAACTAAAGTGCATGAAAATAAAAGAGATTAAAAATAAGAGAGAGAGTGTAGGGTATTGACTTCACCTCTATCCGCACAACAATGGCTAATCATAATTAATCCCAGAAATTCATTTTATGCATGTTATAAATAAACAAGAAACTAACTTATTAAAGAATAAGCATAATCTATCTTCGGTTGGCACGGATCGTCCACCTAACCACTAAGATGCGGTACGACCCGTCTTTCCTAGGTATAAATTATCAAATTCTTTAATAGGATACATACAATCAATGAATAAGTGTAACCCATCTTCGGTTGGCACGGACTGTCTACCTAAATTACACTAAACTAGGGTGTAGTACAATCCGTCTTCCCTAGGCATGGCCTATCAAATCCTATTGATCATATGTCAATTAAACCCATTGTATAACCATCATCCTCATAATCACAGAAAACAAGAATGATTTGATTTCAATAAAAGTAAAATACTTTCTAAGACAAGAGAAGAATTTTACAAATATTGATTTTGGAATTTAAGAACAATTGCATTTAATATGAAGAACATAAATCAATTGTAGCAATCCTCATAGTTATACAATCAACATGCATAAATTAAAAATCTAGAAATTAAATACAATCAAACCATTATGCTTGGATAGGGTTACATCAACACCTCACGAAGGGGTTTAGCCGCTCATGATCTCCTAAGCTCCAAAGACAATTTACTGAATTTTGCTCTAAGAGGCGGTGTGTCTTTTCTCAATGCTTAGAGGCCTATTTATAGGGCTTAGGAGAGTCCTAGAAGCCCTAGTAATCCTATAAATTTCGGAGATTTAAGTCCAAGTCCAATTAGGATAAAGAAAACCTAAGTCCAAATCGGAATAGGATTCGCCCAGAATTGCGTTCCTATTTTGCGGGGCAATTTTGGCAATGAGGCGCTCCGAATTAGGAAAATGCTATTTCACAATGATTTGTATAAATTTGAGTTAGCTTTCCAGTGCGGCTTGAATCACCTCAATCGGATATTTGAGCTGAAAGTTATGGCCAAAATACCGAGACATATACAGAATCCAAAATTGAATCCAATCCGATTTTGACTCCAATTTGAGAAATTCCGAATTAATCATTTTCTTTATTTGATTTAAACTTAACCATGATTGGTTAAGTTTAACCATATCTTCTAGGTCTTCTCAAAGTGTGCTTTTAAGCCCAAAATCAATGGAATTAATTGCATCTTGATTTATATCCTGAAAACACAAAAACAAAACAAAATCAAACAAATAACAATGCTAAGGAATTAACATATGTAAATTAAGGGGTTTGAATGTGCAACATTCGACGCTTATCAATGCCCCTCAACCCCATTCTGATTGTTGAGATTTTTGATGTTTGGGGCATTGACTTCATAGGACCCTTCCCAAACTCCTTAGGCTATCTCTATATCCTGGTTGCTGTGGACTACGTGTCCAAATGGGTGGAGGCTGTTGCTTGCAAGACCAATGACCATAGAGTTGTGGTCCAGTTTTTAAAGGACAATATTGTTGCTTGTGTTGGTACTCCTCGAGCAATCATAAAATAGGATTAGTTTAAATTGAAATTGATTTACATGACGCAATTTCCTGTGGATCGACCTCGCACTTGCACACACTTTATTACAAACGACTCATGCGCTTGCGAGTATCATTTTAAAAGTCACAACAGTTATCATAAAAAAAAACTTATGGAACACTCGGTATTGAATGATTTTGTTGATTTCTAAATTATCATTGTGGCAAATGATTGGAGATGTAATTAATTAAGAATTGGGAGGTTGGCCGAATGAATTTCTTGAGAAAATCTCTTTTGTTGATTTGCTGGTATTCCATTGGGGCTTGCTGACTGATATGGATTTGTGATTTTTCTTGTGTTCTTTTATGGAGTACTAGAATCGATACTGAAGTTGGAATTAAATTTTCTTGGTAATTTAAAGCATCTAATGGAACTTTGGATATATAATATTTTTACATGGGCTTGGACAATTTTATCCTAATCTTTTAAGGATAATAGAAATATATAGATTCTTGTGAAATACCGTGTGAGTTTGACCTTATGAAGTGGTTATAGAATTGAAGTATATGATATGAAATAGGGCTCGAAGAAAAAGAATTCGAAGGAAGTTATGAAAAACAATTGAGGGGTGGAACTAAACTAAGTAGCAAAGGTTGTCAGACTTTGCATGCGCATTTGCTTATCAAAGCTTTGACTTGTTAAGACAGTGGAGAAATTTGATAGTCTAATGAATAATGGAAAGATATTGGATTTCTCATAACCTTGATTACTTGGGGGGTTTTGTAGCAATTGCTTAACTTGTGAGTGATGGTTCTGTTAAAGAACTATATTTTCTCATATTATCTAATTGCATGTTTTGGGGCTTTTTGTGACCCATTTTAAATTCTGGAGTTAAATGTCTTCATAAAACTTTTGAGTCACTATTTATTTATTAATTAATTTTGTCATTCGAGTTGTTATGGGCTGTCTTGAAGGTACAAAGTTGTTAGAGCTGGGGCAGCGGGGAGTCATACAGTAGTGGTTACTTCAAAAGGAACTTCCCTCTCTATTGGTTGGAACAAACATGGGTAGTTGGGTTCAGGCTCAGCACCAAATGGTAGGTTTATTTTATTAATCTGATTCTATGAAATTTCGATAAGCTTCCAATGCAAATCTCATGGGAATTTGATTTGCTAGGGTGATCACTTTGAGATCTGTGTTGCTATTTTTGGATTCAATTGCTTTACTATTTTTGGATTCAATACTTAAAAATCTTACTTCATATTGGCCGGTGTGCATCAATAGTCCTCAGTTTGCTCTTGCATGTGGTATATTTTTGGAATTATCCTAAACAATTAATGATTTAGTGTCGATTTGAGATTGTGATTTCAATAAATGTGATTTTAAAAATTGTGTTTTTGAATTCGCTACTTTTTACAATTGTACTTGTTTGGTAAAACAAGTTAAGAAGTATTTTTTTTATCAATTGAGTATTTTGACAACATTAACATATAATTGTGGTTTAATGGCCACATAAGTAAATATTGCGCCAAATATTATTTTAAGCGAAATCGTGATTTTGGTTTAAATTTACATTTTTTTCAAATAAGCACTATCTAGTCAACTTATAAAAATCGCAGATTTTTTTACGATTTTAAAATTTGCGTTTTTAAAATCGCAATCTCAAACACTCTAAAATTACAATTTAGTTTAAAAACGCACTCTCAAATGGACCCTTAGTCACTTTATGTGTAGCATTTTATGATTTCTACCAAAGTTACATCGTGATTTTAAAAAAATTAAATTATAAGACGATGATACATGCAAAATCTTGAAATTCACTGAATTTTTACACATTAAATTATCTATTTATTTGATAAAGATAATAAATCCACCGTTTGGAGAATTTTCATGGATATGACATGGTGACAGTCCATAACCTGATGACGTGGATGAAGCATAACCTTTTTCTTTTTCTTTTGAGTTTGGTTTTCAGTTAGGGGACGAAACATTACATAACCAAAAATGTCGAAGC
The DNA here is from genome assembly GCF_901000735.1 of Corylus avellana. Classification (NCBI taxonomy): domain Eukaryota; kingdom Viridiplantae; phylum Streptophyta; class Magnoliopsida; order Fagales; family Betulaceae; genus Corylus; species Corylus avellana. The sequence goes on from NC_081546.1 coordinate 15,816,577, forward strand.
TTCTTCTTCTCCTCCACACCCCGCATTTCGCCTCCGTCCACCGGCGAGCCCTCATCGCCCCCACCCCTCTCTCTCCTCTCCATTTCCATGGCCCCTCATCCGTTCCCCTCCGAGCCTTATCCTTCTCCGTCAAAAGCAAAGAGGAAGAGGAAGTAGTAGTAGGCAAGGATGGAAAGAAGGTTAACAGTAACAAGAGTAGTGGTGGAGGTCGCGATGAGGACTATCCGAGCGGTGAATTTCAGTTTGAGGAGTTTAGCTGGTGGAGGAACTTCTCTGTGAAGATTAAGATGCTGGTTGCCTTCCCTTGGGAGCGCGTTCGCAAGGGCGCCGTCTTGAACATGAAGCTGCGTGGCCAGGTAACCGGAGCTTTATTTTCTCCTTCATTTTCTACAAGTTTTTAGTTTTTTGTTTACGTTTGAAATTCGACAAGTTCAAATTGCTGTGCTCAGATATCTGATCAGCTAAAGAGCCGTTTCTCTTCCGGACTGTCTCTACCTCAGATTTGTGAGAACATTATAAAAGCAGCGTATGACCCTCGTATTTCTGGCATCTATCTCCATATTGAAACTCTGAATTGTGGGTGGGGTAAAGTTGAAGAAATCCGAAGGCATGTGTTGGATTTCAAGAAATCAGGTAGGTGATTCTCTTATTTCGAGGTAGGTTTCTATAGCGAATTGTCTAACTTGGATTTTTTTTTTTTTTGTTTCTACTTGTAGGTAAATTCATTGTGGCATATGTCCCTACATGTCGCGAGAAAGAATATTACGTTGCCTGTGCGTGTGATGAGATCTATGCCCCTCCAAGTGCTTATTTTTCTTTGTTCGGTTTGACTGTTCAAGCATCATTCCTTTCAGGTGAGGTAACTTGTTTGATAATGTATGTCGAGCCTGAGACAATTTCTGTCTCAACTAAAAGATATTTCTTCCCATTAGAAAACAAGTTTGTTTCATGTGTCTTATGGGAGCAAATGAATGTTTTCCTCTTTCTCCTTCTGTATTACATGATTTTCAGACTTTAGTAATCTGCTGCAGTTTAAAATATTTTTTCTTGTTAATTGAGTGCAGTTTATATGTATAAGTATGTAACCTTGCAGATATTTTATGACTCTTAGCTTGCATGAACTTGCAGCTGATTTCTGAAATGGAGTTACTGCTGATTCTTGCTACTATTACAACTCAATTTACCTTATTAGCTATGTTGCCCTTTTTTTAGTGGGCTCAGGTGTCATGGAACTTACCATCATCTGAATTCTTGGACTCTGTTCATCGTACTAATTTTATCTACATTTTACCGTCACATCTTTTGGGCTATCTTAAGTGAGTAATTACTGCTTTTTTGTATTTTCACCTGAATATATTAAAATACAAAGAGAAAATACTTAGCACAAGGATGCTTGTCACCTGAGTCATTGACTGGATTATGTTATTAATCTCTGTCCCAGAATTTTGATGTAGCAAAACTTTTCTAGTTTTTTGAAATGGTTAGAGTAATCTGGAGATACGAACAAGATGTTGTTCAATTGTTGTATAGCATCAGAAAAGTTTTAAAAAGAGATTTTGGAATCCAACCTTGCTAAGTGTGGAAGGCATTGGTAATCATATCCAGTAATTAAAAGTTTGGTTGGTCACATAAATTGATCCTCCAAATATGATTATCATGGCCTTGGCTCTTTTATTATCATGCAACTTTAAATTGAGAGGGGACTGCATTTTATAGTAGCTGTGCTTAATCCATAATGTTTAACTTGCTCACATGTGCGTCTTATAGATGCTTGTAAGGTAAAAACTTATAGCCTATTTTTGCTTACATTTAGTTTTTTGAAGACACAAAAGTCCTTTCCTAATTTTTCACTTTTAAAAATGGTACTCTGTGCTACCTTATAGTTCCAAGTGTATTATGTGATAGAGGTTCAGAAAATTTTGTTTTGCAGGTGTCCTTGACAAAGTAGGAATTGAGCCACAAGTGGAAAGGATTGGCAAATACAAAAGTGCTGGGGATCAACTGATACGCAAAACAATGTCTGAAGAAAATTGTGAGATGCTGACTGCATTGCTTGATAACATCTATGGAAATTGGCTGGATAAAGTTTCTTCTGCACAAGGTGGCTTGGCATCTGATGCTTTTCTGAATCTTCAAGTATTGAATAAACTTACAGGCTTCTGCAAATTTTTTGTAGGAAAGTCAAGGGAGGATCTTGAGAACTTCATCAATGAAGGAGTTTACCAAGTTGAAAGGCTAAAAGAAGAAGGCTGGATTACAAACATAAGCTATGATGATGAGGTACATAGTTCTGTTCCTGTTTGCTTAGAAGTTAGGGCTTGAGGTATTATGAGGAAGAATCAATATTTGCTACTGCACTTAACTTATAAGAATTTCAAGAGATATTTTGAGAGTGAGATGGCATTTTTGTTTAGTCTTCAGTATAGTATTATACTTACAGCCAGTTGAGAGGGTTTTCTAAAACTCAGTCATCGCCCCTCCTTGCTCCTCCAGTTAAGTTATAGGTAGAGCTTCTATCGCATAGTAATTCTCTAGTCTAAATATATCCACTAGTTTTCAGAGATACATACCATATTGTTGTTACAGTTGATTGTTGGCCATCCATACCTGTTCAATAGTTTCTGTTGAGGACTGTGTTTGACAGCCATCTGTAGTGGGAGTGGTTTCTGTCTTTGAAACTGTAAGGCTTTTTTCCTTGATTTATATGATGATTTTCGGGTGGTTTTTAGTAACATCTAGTCCTTGCAGGTTATTTCAATGTTAAAGAAGAGACTTGGCGTGCAGAGGGATAAAAAACTTCCTATGATTGATTACAGGTAGTCAAATTCTTAATTAAGGCCATCAACTACGTATAGTTTAGTGTCTCGTGGAGTATTTTGTTTTCCTGGAGTTGTTGACAACTAGACGTCCCAATTGGAGCTGTCCTTTTCTGTTGTTTAAGTAAAGAATTATTCCTGTTACTTTCTATTGATTAGACATCTAATCTTTATAGAGTTTTCCCAATTGTTTTTTATTGCTGTATCATAATCCAACATTATATATATATATATATATATATATATATATATATCAACACCCTGCTGTTTTAGGTATAAATATTTTGAGTTAAATATTTTGAGTGAATACTTGCCATGGAGTTATACTTAACTATCAAATTTGGTTTCCACTACTGATCTCTACGATGCCTATGGCATACCTCCATAACCACTTCCCTAAGGGAGCTCAATATCAGATTTCTAACCCTCAAACACCCGAGCAAATTGGAGAACAAATTTTAAAGCACCTTACTAGATGGAATTTGATCTTGTCACCAACTCCACCCCACAGAAAATCCCTTCGAAGTTTCTCAATTTGGTTGGCTACTCCTATAGGAATAGGAAAAAGGGTTGATAATAAGTAGGCAAATTAGTGAGACCGCTTTAAATTAGAGCCAACTTACCACCCTTCGAAAACTACTAGCGTGGTGGATTATATTGGAGGTAGGTTTGGCACCTATCCTTGGCTCTAGGGTTTCCTCTTTGCCTCTGAAGTATCTGGGTTTTCCTCTAGAAGCTTCATATAAGGCTAAGTCAATAATGATGTCATCATTCTTCAAAAATTGGAATGTCGTTTGGCAAGTTGGAAGAGGCTCTAATTGAAGAGTGGGTGGTTGGATGATTAAAAGCACTCTCTTTAATTTGCCCACTTATTATCTATTCCTTTTTCTAATTCTTGCAGGAGTAGCCAACTGGATTGAAAAAACTTTAGAGGAATTTTGATGCAGGACAAATACACTTGAGGATAAAGCTTAGAGGAAGAGATTAAGGAGAGAGGGAGAAGCCGAGAGAAAGAAGAAAAGGAGCCAAAGAGAGAGGAAGAAGAAAGATCGGGAGAGGGGAGAGAGAGAAAGTTAGGGGGGGAGAAGAAGACAAACCCATGTCTCAAAATATTATTCATCAAAACTGCTAATACAATAAAAACTTATGCCTAATAGAATATAGGTTAAACCCTAACCCTAGCATTACTTGGGCTAAAGGCGCGGAAAAAAAAAAATAAAGTCCAAAATAAAATAGTATAACCCATCTGAAAAATAAATAAATAAAACCAAAATGCAACTAATAAAAAGTCCAATAAAGTCCAATAAGGCTCAATAATGATCCATCTCGTGCGCTCAAATTTTCTATTGAGTAGAGTCGATGACGAGTTCAAATTCCATCTAGTAAGTTGGTCTAAAATTTGTTCTCCAGTTCGCTCGGGTCTTTTAGGGTTAAGAAATCTGATTTGGTTTAATTGAGCTTTCCTTGGGAAGTGATTATGAAGGTATGCTAGGGAAAGAGAGGCGTTGTGGTGATTGGTGGAAACCAAATCTGATAGTTTGGGGGAAGATTACTGTTTCACAGAAAAACATTAGGACCGTTGGGGGTGTGTTTCTAGACACGACATTGTGGCGTACTGGTGCTGTTTGTGTAAGAGGAATGGGGATCATGTGGGACAATAAGCATTGAGAAGAAAGCTTGAAGCAGAAAAGCCAGAGAAAGAGAAAGTAGCTTGGAGAGAGAGAAAGTTTGGGGGAAGAAAACGACAAAACCTCGTCAATCATATTATTCATCAAAAATTGTTTTGTACAATAGAAACTTAAGCTTAAATAGGGTAAAGGCTAAACCCTAACCCTAACCCTAACCCTAGTGATAATTGGGTTAACGGCCCGCTAAAATAACATAAAGCCCAAATGTAAATAAATAAAGTTCGAATGAAATTAAAATGAAAATTAATACTAAAAAAATAATAATACGCCCACGATACTATAGGTGGCCCTTGTCAACGTCCATATGTGCGTGTGATCAGTGGCCCGTGTCTGATGTCCCCATCAGGGGAGACTATTGATCACATTCTTTTTCATTGTGAGGTAGCTAGAGAACTGTGGGTTTTGATCTTCCATCTATTTAGCATAGAGTGGGTCATGCCTAGAAGGGTGGTTGAATTGCTGGCTAGTTGGAGAGGCCAATTGGGAAGCCGATGCATTTTAGAGGCTTGGAGGGTGGCTCATTTGTGTTTAATGTGGTGCAGTTTGATAGAGTAGAATGCGAGGAGCTTCGAAAACTGAGAGAGAACAGTGATAGAGTTAAAAGCCATAATGTTTAAATCTCTTTCTGCTTGGTTGGTGGTGTAGCTTTTCTACTTTTTCGGATTCTTTTCAATTGGTTTCTTCCTTTTCTCCCTAATTAGGGATTTCTTTTAGAGAATAACTTTTATAAGGATCTTTTTGTGATGTGGAATACATAGTTGGCAAGATATCTTAGTGTCAATATTCTGTCCGTTCTCTCTCCTTTGTCTCCCGCTCTTCTCTTCCTCTCTCCTCTAGCGGAGGCGCGTCCCGCTAGAGCTCAGTTCTGGTTCGTCGGCTCCAATTCTTCGGTTCTGCTTCTGTCTTTGCTGGTCTCTTCCGAGCTTTTGCTGCTGGTATGGCCTGGCAAGATTGAGATGGAGCGTCATTTCTCTGTGGAAGCTAAAGCCTTTTCCTTTTTGGCGATGGCAGGAAAGTCAAAGCTTCGCTTGGAGGAAAGGAGGAAGGGGTTCGTTGGGTTTATTGTTTTGGGTCATCAATGTTCTGTTTGGTTGGCAGCCATGGTGGAGGTGGCATTGTTGTCTCCGGGGAAGGACTTTGTCAAATCTTTCCATGAGAATGTGGAGGTTTTGATGGTTCGTAGGGGTGGTAATAGGGCTGGCCATTTTTTGGAAGTGGCTATGTTTCTGCACTCTCTAGAAGCAACGTTTGGGTTACCGGCCTCCGAGGAGGGTTTTATGGTGGAGAGGAATAAGGGTAAGGTAGTAAAGGACTGCTCATTAGGGCGCTACTTTGGGGCTAGATCCTTCGTGGAGGTGGTGTCTTGTGTTAAGTCCTCTTTGTTGCTAGCGCCAAAGATGGATCTACGCAGCTTGGATCTGTGCTAAGTGGGGTTGGTTAGAGATGCCGAGGATCTGAGGATGGCGGTGAACTGTTTCGACTTGGAGGAGTAGCCGTTTGCTGCGCCGACCAAAAAGATAAAGGTTGGCTCTTTGCTGGGTAGTAGGCATACTCATGGCGGTGGTGCTCCAAGGAAGAAGACGATGAGGTTCTTTCGTTCATGGAAGAATTCACTCCAGAAGTTTAGGTCTGATGTGGATCAGGTCCAAACACTTTCCTGGTTTTAGGTTGAAGGCTGGGCTCAAGGCTTCGTCTGTTGGACCATGTTCGAGGCTTAGGCCTCTAATCATGGATTCTGATCCGGAGCCCATCTCTGGGTCCTTTTTGCATTTGGATCTTTTTCTGATCCGGGTTCAAGTATGGGTTCGGCTCAAGCTTCTCAGTTTTGCTCCGACACGTCGTCGAAGGCTGCTCAAAAGATGGGGTTGGATTTCCCATCAGCAGTTTCTCCCCAGGTTCTTGCTGAAGTCTCGGGCGCTAGGTTGGTTTCAGGTTCTAAAGTGGATTTTGGGTTTGCCTCTCCGGAGATGGCGTTGGCGTTGGTCCAGGGTGGTCTTCTCAGGTGCGTGATGTCTGTCTCTGACACGCTGGTGACTCTGACGAACCCAATGGTGGCTTCTACATCGCTGGAAGATGTGGGTTGCTCTTCTATGGCTCCTCTACCCTCTTCTGTGCACGCATCTGCTTTCATGCAGTCAGGTGCCATTCCTTTCGGTTTGGATGTGATATGCATGCCATTATTTTCTTTAGAGATGGTTCTACAAAAGCGAAAGCATCAAAATTTGATGGAATTGCTTATATGCTAATGCCACCGATAATCCTTACAACTTGATGAAAGAGGCCTATAGTGCTCATAGGGTCCATCTCAATACCTTTATGCTGTTGGAAGAGAAGACGGCAACAAATCTTGTTGTCAAATTCAGCTGGTGCACATTCCGCCTTCTCCTTAACTGTAGAACTCGTTGGTGTCTAGCATGGAGTGAGGTGTCTTGCCAAGGTTTCTCACCATTGATGGAGGTGTGGTTGGAAAGGTAGATGCCGAAGGAACTTATCAAAAAAAAAAGGTAGATGCCAGAGGAGGAGCCGCCAGAAAAGTAGCGGATGGAGGAGCCGCCGCCGAATAAGAGTCAAATCAGTGGAGCAGTTGGATAGAAATTTTTTCAATAGGGTGAGTTCCCGTGTTTTCATCTTAAGCTCTTTTGGTGCTCTACGCTTATGTGTCTATCTGTGAGTGGAGGGCACAAAGGAGTTGGTTTGTGTTAGGTCTTTACTGAAGTTATTCTCATTCTCTTATATACTTTATGTGTACATGGGTTGTGCAATTCTGCGCTTTTTACGAGATTGAATTACTTTATTAGAAAACAATGTGAACAATTTTGTGATTTAAATTTCCCAACAATTTTTCTGAGGAATTACTGTCTCATACTGTGGTCTCCATATATACCATGTGACTTCTTTTTTTCTATGATATGTATCCATTATTTAATGATTTCTTTCCTTCTTCTTTGTTCATGGTAAATGTAGAAAATACTCTGGAGTTAGAAAATGGACTCTTGGTTTATCAGGCGGTAAGGATCAAATAGCTGTGATCAGAGCTTCAGGGAGCATTAGTCGTGTACGGAGTCCATTAAGTGTTCCAGGTTCGGGCATTATTGCAGAGCAGTTCATTGAGAAGATTCGTAATGTGAGAGGTATACATGACCTTACAATTACAATTTACTTGATATAATGCTTTTTTTTTTTCTTCTCTGCAGAGGCATGACAGTTTTCTCTTAAGATTTGAGTAATGTGTCATTGCCTTACGAGATGATGAATTACGTGAATGTTAACACCATGCGATGCTTTGCAGTTATGGCATGCTGTATATTGTGTAGACATGGGGTGGGGACCCATTTGAAGATGCTATGAAAAAATACATATAGATGTCTGACTTGACTCTTGAGAAGTCTTCTGGCTAGTTATATTAAGAAGACTTCTAATGTAGAGGAATTCAAAAGAACAGAGGGGAATTAGTTCGGTTCACTTGGAGAAATAGTAACATCTGTATGCATTTACGACATGTAGCTTTGATTTCTACTTGGGCCCAGGCACCGTACATGCCGTTTCTTCAACCTCCATCTGTCATTAGAAGTATAAGAACAAAAAGCATAGTCTACCAGGGTCATCATGTCTTTATCGGCTTGGGAGACTTTTTGTTGAAATCAACTCTGTATTCTTGCTGCTTTCCCTTTTTAGTTAAATGATTTTTCCAGTCATGTTGGTTTTTTTTTTTCCCCTTTCTCACCCTCAGAGTCAAAAAGATATAAGGCAGCAATCATCCGAATTGACAGCCCTGGAGGTGATGCTCTTGCTTCTGATTTGTAAGTGCTGGTACATTTTACCTATATATGTAAGATTGAATCCATTGATACGTGAATAAAGGAAGTAGACATTTTTGTAGACCAGGTAGTTATATTTTTGTTTTCTTTAAACTATAATCATTGATTCAGAATTCCCTCTGTCAAGTTTCTCATACTTGAAGCAACCTCATACTGGGTAATAATAGAGTCCCATACCGCTTCCAATGGGGAGATAATACATCAGAAGCAAGACCTTCCTCCTCTGCAGCACCCACTGTTATTAGTTTGCTTTCATCGAAATTAATTCTCAAACTTGTAACTACTTCAAAGCATAAGAGGACAGACCTTAGAGAACCCACCCTGTTTTGTATCAGCCCCACTCGTCTGCTGCAGCCAACATCTGCTGAAAACTCCCCTAACAATTATAGGGAGAAGATGTGAACGTGGATCACCTTGCAAATGTTTCCATCTTTGCTGTTTCTCCCTGAAATCTAATATGCCCCAATTAGCATGATTAGTGTCCCAAAAAAACACGATTACCTTTCTGCATCTAGCAAGCAAACTCAGCCCAAGACTCCTGCTCTCAGAACTCTCATCTAGTCACACACAAACGAACAAAACAGAGTCTGGAATTTATCTTCCTCCTGTATAAGCATTATGTGACTCTGAAGCATCTGTAAAGTGTGGCTAATATGGCACAGTGGAGGCAAGCATTTTGTGTCTACTTAGTTGATGTCGATAAAATGTATGAACTGGACCTACCAATTGATTCTAATGAGGTAATGTCGAGGTAACCATTAGTGATTCAGATGAAGTTCATTGACTAAAAACTAGAGCAATTATATTTTAAAACCTTATATGTGAGCTGCGATACTGGCCTTGTGCTACAGTCAAGAGGCCTTTCCTGCCTTTCTGTGGGAATATGCCTTCCTGCTCTTCAAAATTAGTGTCTTTCCTGCTTCTGGTAGCTGCATTTAAGCATCTTTGAAATGCAAACTTCCTCCAGTTAATACTGTTCTTGAGTTGATCAAAAGTTTCAAACATAGTAGATCTGCAATTGATTTTCAGTCAAGAAATCCATCTAACTTCTGCCTTGGTTTAAACATAACCCTTTCCTCTCCTTCCCTGAGCAGTCATCTGATAAAAACTCAGAAGACAAAAGAAAAGTTGGGGAATAAGATGTGAAGATTGACAAAGAAAGTGCTTTGGTTGCTTGTATTGAATTATTTAAAGAAATTATTATATGGTTAACCTACTAAGATCTGGTATTTATGGTGTACAGAATGTGGAGGGAAATCAGACTTTTGGCAGAATCGAAACCTGTCATTGCATCAATGTCTGATGTGGCCGCAAGCGGTGGATACTATATGGCAATGGCAGCAGGGACACTTGTTGCAGAAAATCTAACATTGACTGGTTCTATTGGAGTTGTCACAGGTGAACCTAAGAATGCTTCAACCCAAAAATAAAAAATAAAGTAACTGAACATCAGAGACATAAGCTGGTAGGACTGTTAAATAGAATAAATTTAAGTTGGCTGCGGCAGTGAGAAAACAAAATATGTCTGCAGATGCGCATGTGCAAAAGGTATTGGTGAAGAATAAGGATTATTTTCAATCACGTGTTCTCTTTTTCCTATTTTGGGATCTCCAATGTTGAAGTATAACTGAGGAGATGCAAGAAGCTTTAGTTTGTTAAGCCAAATATATGGGTGTTAACTTCTGTATTGTGCACTCCTTACCATAAAACACCTGATTACTTCATGTTAACTTCTATATTGAACTCTCCTTACCATAAACACTTTCTGTTTACTTTCTTCATGTAGAGCTAGATAAATTACAGAAGGAAAGAGTCTTAGTATATGTGCTTTTTTTAAATAAATAAATTGACATATCTACATGCCTGCAGCTTATCCTACAGGCACAACACTTGGCATACTGCATATGTGGAAAAGATTTCCCTGCTAAGTGTACATTTATGTGTACCTTTTCTAATAATGAGTATTCTAATTAATTTTTCTAGTTAAAGAAAAATTTCCATATTCCAAGGAAATGCTAATTACATGTGCCTTATTATCCCAAAGGACTAGTTATTATTGGAGTTCCCAACAGTCATGTATATAGCCTAGTTCCACATATTACACAAATAAAGTGAAATTTAGTACTTCCTCATGCAACATGCTCACAATCCATCCACCTAATGTAGGACATAACACAACATCTTCATAATTCAAGATATCACAATCTTCTCCATTCAAACTCTTATCCTCATCAAGGTCCACGTAGCATTGTAGTGTCCAATGCCATATGGCATTATTAATTTGGTCTGATACCACTTTCCATGACATGGGGACACGGTAACACAATCTGTGTGGTACTCCAAAGGACTATTCATAATGAGGAGCTCCTTAAAATTATTGCCAATGTGGGACTTACCACATACCCATTTATCACCTCTACAATTTAATCCAATATAAGGTGTCATAATTTGTCAAGATCCAAGAAAGCACTAAACTAAATTTGCGTTATAAAGGGCTTGTTATTATTATAGCTCTTTAGAATCACTTATATGGTCCAATGCCACCTAGTATACAATCAATCTAGGAGGACTTAGCACATGGCCGTGCAACATCTTCACAATCTACCCGCATGATGTGGGATTTAACTCAACATGTTTAAAATTTGGGGTATCATAGTTCATGAAAGATTGTTACCTGTATGGATCTCAAATAGTGTCTCCTTGTGCTATTAAAGTTGTAAGATTACACAGAATGGTTTCTCCAATCGTATATGAATCATGATTGAAATTGTGGTAATCAAGCTAGAACTTTTTGATTCATATCTTTTTTTTTATATAAATAAGTGATTTATTGAAAGCGCAGAGGGGCGTAACCCTAGTACACAAGAAGTATACAAAAAAAAGCCCCACTATAGACAAAAAGAGGAACATAAAGATAAAAATTGAGACATGGTGGAAATTTTAGGCACACTACAAGCTTCGGTCCAATGGAACAATGTTTGAATAAGCAACTTTTTGAGCTCTTCCATTAACCTTTCTTGATCTTCAAAGCATTTTGCATTCCGCTCTCGCCAAATGATCCATATAAGACACAATGGTGCTATTCGCCACACATCCTTAGCTGAAATATTACCACGTTGACCACGCCAACACACTAACAAATCTGCCACCCCTCCAGGCATAACCCATGTGACATCAAAAAGAGTGAGTACTAAACTCCATAACGCTCATGCCACTTCACAATGAAGGAGAAGATGGATGATAGACTCACCATTTTGCTTGCACATGCAACACCATCCTACCACAATGATACCTCTTTTACGCAAGTTGTCCAAAGTCAGAATCTTTCCTAGAGTCGCCGTCCACACAAAGAAACTGACTCGCAATGGAACTTTGACTTTTCATATACTACTCCATGGGAAAGTGGAAGTTTCTGTTTCCAAAGAAGAGAAACATATCAATGTCGCCTTGCAAATTTTCAACTAAATAGGGTTTTCTTTTTTTGATAACTGAATAGGCAAGTTTTCATAAATGCACCATAATTTCTTTGGGTCAGGTTTTTCTTGATCTTTTCTCTGCTTATTGTCGGGTTTATCTCTTGTATAATTTGTGTCTACTTGGCCTCTGCTGTTGAGCTTTGCAATTACTTAATCAAAAAAAATCTTTGGGTCAAAGTGCTTTTCATTTGGAAGTTGCTTATATGTTGCACTTGTGCTTATGGTTGCTAAAATTGAACGAATTAATTCACAATAAAAAAACAAAGTAGAAAAAGGGGAATCTTCTAAACCTTCCCTTGATTGTTAAAAGTATATGGAATGTGTAAGAAGTTGGTGCTGCATCATTAACTTTGATTGTAGGTAAGTTTAATTTGGGTCAACTGTATGAAAAGATTGGCTTCAACAAGGAAATTATATCGAGGGGAAGATATGCTGAGCTCCTTGCAGCTGAACAAAGACCTTTCAGGTAAAGACACCTTTTTTTTTTTGCTAGCTTTACATATCTTTGTGGAACTGGACAAGATAATATTCTGCTATACATATAATTTCATAGTCAAAGTGAAACCAGAATACATCTTTCACTAGCTATGTAAGCGGATAGTGTGTAGATGACTTTGTTTCATTGATTATGCAGTTATGCCCTCACATTAACCTTTGAAAAATACATTAGATAATGTATTGGTTTGAACTTGGGAAGTTGTGGATGAAATGGACATAAGTATTGACCAAACAAACACATGATCCTTCAAATATCCACCATATTTAAAAGTCATATTTTTAATAGCTACGATAATCCATTTCAATAATTTGGTTTTTTAGGCTTTGTTTGTTTCGGCGTAAAATGATTTCTTAAAATGTTTTTCATAATTTCTGATGTTTGGTGTGACGAAAAATAATAGTTAACAAAAAGTATTTTCAATTTGACCGAAAAAAGACTTTAATTTCTAGAAATTGTTTCCATTTTTGGAAACCGTAAACCATTTTCAAATTTGAGAATCTCATTCTGAAGTCGACACACCCAACCAAGACATCGCTGGGACTCCGCTAGGACTTTACCAGACCATCGTAGGGACCCCGCTTGAACCTAATCGGAACATCGCCGAGACCTCATCAGGATCCTGCTGAGACCCCACTAGGACCCTGTCGGGATTTTGCTAAGACCCCGCTGGGACCCGAGGGAGACTGTCAGGACCTAGTTAGGACACCGCAGGGGCTTGACTGAGACACCGTTGCGACCCAATCGGGACCTGACTAGGACCTCGCCAGAACCTGTGCGAGACTCAACTGGGGCCCCTCCAGGACATCGTCGGGATCTGGTTAGGACACCGCCAAGACTTGGTCGGGACCTCTCCAGGTCACTATATGACTTAGTTGGGGCATTTTCATAATTTAAAATTTAATATGATTGAATGAAAATATATATATATATATTTGTGATTTTCCATACGTGCCAAACATTGAAAAATGTAACATTTTCCAACAAAAAACATTTTACATCGAAACAAATGGAGTGTTAATTTTCACTAAATGTGTTGCTAACTTTAGTTTTTTGGTAAGTAGCAGGTTGCTAAATCAATAGTAACAAAGTTAAAGGCAAGGACCCAAATTTTGTTGATCTGTTTTCTAGATTGAGAGAGGAATTTTATTTGTTTTGTAGATGCAGAATGCTTTTCAATAAGAAATTGAGTCTATTATTTTTTCATTTTAGAGTTTCAAAATTACCAATGAAATAATAGAAATGAAGCTTTCTGTATTGTTTCCAAATATAAGAGAACTGTAATTTTCTTATTCATAATGCCTTTAGTCTTTTGTTTTCTTTCACTTTTCCAGTTAATGATAACAAATAAGGCTAAAGTTCATGTTTGAATTACATAAAAATTTATTACCAAAAATCAGTTCATTTTAAAAAGAAAAGCATAATCCTGGCTCCACATTGCACTGATTTGGACTACTGTATCCAATTGACCTGCCTGAACCTCGATGCGTCTTTGATGGCAGTCCTAATTTTACCTTTTGGTGGACGTTGCTCCAGTTTAGTGTGTTGCAGTTGAGTTACCACTCTATGCTTATAAACTTGACTAGTTCCCATTCTCTTATACAGACCAGACGAAGCAGAACTTTTTGCCAAGTCTGCACAGAATGCATATAAGCAATTTCGTGACAAGGCAGCTTTTTCCAGATCAATGACTGTATGTTGGTCATTTTGATGTTTCACTAACAATTTCAGTCGCTTCATTTCATCTCTTTATTCTTAACTTTTAATATCCTGTATAAAATCTGAAATCTTTCTAATGTTCCTATCATTCTGTTGCTAGGTAGATAAGATGGAGGAGGTCGCACAAGGGAGAGTTTGGACTGGTAAAGATGCAGCTTCAAGAGGTTTGGTTGATGCTATCGGTGGGATTTCTCGGGCAATTGCAATTGCAAAACTTAAAGCTAATATACCTCAAGACAGACAGGTTTGTTGTTTACCTTTTTCTTCTATGTTTTTGTTTTTTTTTCCTTTGGTAATGAATTTGGTTAGGATGAATACTAGTACTGATTAGTACTTGTGTAAACAAATTACAAGGCTAATAATGCATTTGGTTGGATGGGGCCAGGTTAGTCTAGTGGAACTTTCAAGATCTTCCCCGTCACTTCCCGAGATCTTAAGTGGCGTAGGGAATACTCTAGTTGGAGTTGACATAACACTGAAAGAAGTGCTGCGAGAGTTGAGCATATCCGACGGAGTTCAAGCCCGGATGGATGGAATTATGTTTCAAAGACTGGAGGGATATTCTTATGCCAATCCCATCTTCGCTTTGATAAAAGATTACCTCAGTTCCCTCTAGCCTCTATTGCCGAAATCTATTTTTTAGTTTCTTAAATTTAGGCGTTACAGAGAGGAGCAGTTGCTTTGATAATGAATATATATAAGCAAAAACCAAAGGTAAGAGGTGTAAATTTTTTCCTTTCTTCTCTTCTATATGCTTTTGTATGTACATGTACAGCATTATGGAAAAGGAGGGGGGAGTGAAACATGCTCTGACCCATCCATCCCACATGGCCAATTTTTAATGCTGATGATAACCACTCTGTATATTGAGGATTTTATGAGTACATCCAGGGAAGGGAATTTGATCACTTACAACCTCCCTTCAAATCTGATTTGCTCAAAATGATTTAATAAAAGTTGGGTAATTTACGACAGATGGAGATGATGGTCAAAAAGATTTAATGGGGCAAAACCCTTATTCCATGAGTCACAAATGTTAACTTAGACGGTCAAAGTGACAATGTGTTGTAGTTCATGGGGCAAAATGACAATGCGTTGTAATTTAAGGGGGTAAAGTGACAATGTGTTATAGTTCATGGGGCTAAAATGACGGATTGATCGTCTGAGTTAAAGCATTTAACTGATAGTAGGGTTTTTTGATACAAAATGGTAGTTTGATGGGGTTGGGCAGTAGGGTTCTTGGTGGTAAAGTGATAATGCGTTATAGTTGATGAATGAAAATATAATTACCCCATGATTTAATTAAAGGCCCAATGATAGTAAGCAAACTACCTACAATTACAAACACCCCATTTCCTGCATTGATGATTTGGAGAATTCTTCCTAAATCGTGGAAGGGCAGGCCAACAATTATATAATAATAAAGAAGAAAAATATGGTTCAGGCCCTAATCTATTGGTGTCTTCGAATTAATTTAAGAAGGCGAATAAAAAGCAGTACATAAATGAATATTGTTGATAAGATAAATGGATGGATGGATGGGCATGGGAGCTATATCGAGGGATCAAGAAGGAAATGCCATTGCTGTGAAAAGCCTAACCAAAATAGGGATATTCTATAGCTGCGTGTATTAGAGGCATTGGCTATACTACAAGCAACAGATTTGGGCATATAGACGATTGTTATTCAAAGGTGATGCGCTCTAAGTGGTGAATGCGATGAAATTTAGAGGCCGGAACTAGAGTAGTTTCAGGCAAATTATTGAGGATATAAGTGTTAGGAATATTAAGTGATAAGGAAGAAGGATCATTAATAAACACTCAATCGTTAGGCAAATAATATTCAAGTAAGAACAAAAATCTAAAACAAAAGATAGCTTTGAGGCACGATGAATCACTATCTTTAAGATGATATTTGTCCCCACTTGGAATGAGTTTGCTAATAGGTTGATAGCAAATCGTTTCCTTGATACAACAAAGCTAAGAATTCTACATATAGCAATTTTGGAAAATTCTCACAATTTCACTTGTCAACTACTAAAGTTGAGAATAAAAAACTGAATGAATAAATCGGTGGGAAAGTCTTATTTATCAGGAAAAAAATTCACATAACCCCCTCAAACTACTACCCAATTGACAATGTTCCCCCCAAACTTTCAATTGTGACAATGTCCCTCTCAAACTACCAAAAATTGTCAATGTTCCCCCCAATGACGAAACTACCCTTAATAAAATAAAAACAAAAAATAATAAAACTTCTAGAAAAAACCTAAAACTAATTAAAAAAAAAAAAATCCAAAGGGTAGAAAATTAAAAATTAAAAAAAAAATCCTTTTTATAAGAAAAAAATTAAAAATTTTCGATTTTTTTTTTGTTATAAAAATTTCGTTTTTTATTTTGTTTTATAAATTTTTTAAAATAAAAATTTCCGTTTTAAAAAAAATATTCGTTTTTTTTTTAAAAAAATATTCTTATAAAAAAATTAAAAAATTTCGTTTAAAAATTAATTAATTTTTTTTTAAAAAATTGTTCTTTTGAAATTAAAACTTTTTGTTTTGTTTTTTTAATTTATAAGGGTATTTTTATCTTATTAAGAAATATATAAGGGCATTTTGATTTTTTTATTAGTCTTGTGGTGGACATTGACAATGTTTTGGTAGTTTAGGGGAGACATTGTCACAATTGAAAGTTTGGGGGGGACATTGTCAATTGGATGGTAGTTTGAGGAGGTTAAGTGGACTTTACCTTTTTAAAAATCAGATTATAAGACCATAGGAATTAGGCCAGGACAATAACTCGCGAGGCCAAAATTTTCACCTAGTAACTCACAAGACTCAACACAATGTTTTGAAGCAAGGATTAATGATTGTTGTGATTGTCGAAGATGTCGACACAACCAAAACAGGACGACATGGAGAGAGAAAATGGCAAAGGACTCTCATAGTATGATGAAAAGACGATAAATGTCCTGGACACCACTCAAACATCGGAGACTGTGGCAAGTCTACTAGTGGAGTCTGGAGACGTTGGTCAATGTTTGAGGAGAAGGGACTTGGAGTGAAAATATAGGTTTTCCATTTAATGAATTTGATGAGTATTACTTCCCTAAGTTTGATGAGAACCTAAGACCCAAGGGATTAGAGAGTTGGCTTATATAATTGGAGGAGACGCTTTGAGTTAGGAACATTATCCTTTGAACTAGGAGGGCATTTTTATCTTTTCACTTTTTGAAGGAACAAAAATATTTTTTTACTATAACTAATTAAATATTCTTCAGTTCAAATGTTGAACTAGAGAGAATCCTAATTCTTCGAGTTATGGACGGCATAGAGGAGCACGCTGCCTACAAGTTCTCTTGAGAACCAATGAGATAGTTGTGTGGCAAAAGGGACTTGCTAGTTATGGAGTTGGGGAGCGAGAAGGCCATCACGTGGGCCCATTCGAAGAAGAATTCTGTAAGAAATATTTACCGAGCCCAAGAAAGAGGATGTTATCCCAAGAGTCAGCATACCATAAAGAAGGGGAAGCCTTTTTGATGTGGGTGTGGCAAGAAAACTGGGGGTCGGAGATGAGTTTGTGCTGTCAATGCGGCAAGGTTGGCCACTTTATGTGAAACTGCAACCAACCAACCAACTAGAAACAAAACTAGTCTATACCTGGACGGAAATAATTGAGGAGCACAAGATAAGCGT
>NC_081546.1:15834380-15909380 GCF_901000735.1 Corylus avellana
AGTTACTGCAACAACAATATAGTAACAATACTCTGTATTGTTCACGCCTCTCTAGCCCTTCAACTTCTAAGTGGTCTCCAACTCCACACGTAACACTCCATCCTCCTTAGGATTGTCCTTGTCCTCAAGGACAAAAGACGGAAAACGTTGTTGAATGTCATCCAAGATCTGCCATGTTGCATCAGTCAGAGAAAGACCCTCCCAATGAATTAAAACCTCAACAATGCCCTTCTTGGTTCGATATTCCAATGCAGTCCTTGGCCGTGGCAGCATATCCCCAACCACATTATCAACATAAGGCAACTTCTCTTGCACCTGGACAGCCATGCCCAACCTTTGCTTCAACAAGGATACATGGAAAACCGGGTGTATTTTGGATCTTGATGGTAAAGCTAGTTTGTAAGACAGCCCTAATTTTCTCCACAATCTGATACGGCCCATAGAATCTGGGGGATAATTTGAAGTTCCTCCGCATTTGAACCAACATTTCCTTGTATGGTTGTAGGCGTAGATAAACCCAATCTCCCAACTTGAACTCCCTCTCTTGGTGGTGTTGATCATAAACCTTCTTCATCCGCGCTTGTGCCTCCTTCAAATGCTCCCGAGCTCCTTTAACCATCTCATCTCTATCCACTAGTAGTTTTTCCACAGCTGCCACCCTAGAAGTACCCGGCACATATGTTAATAAATTAGGTGGCTCTCTTCCATAAACAACCTGGAAAGGAGTGCCTCTCAATGATGAGTGATAGCTAGTGTTGTAGCAGAATTCCACCCATGGTAACCACCGAACCCAATCACTAGGTTTTGAGCTAGTGAAACACCATAAATACATTTCAATGGTGTGATTTACTACTTCTGTTTGACCGTTCGTTTGAGGATGGTAAGCCGAGCTGAAATTAAATTGTACTCCATTCAAGCGGAAGAGTTCTTTCCAAAAAATACTTGTAAAGGCTGGATCACGGTCACACACTATAGTCTTGGGAATCCCATGTAGCTTGAAAACATTATCAAAGAAAACATGTGCGACAGCAGGGGCTGTATAAGGATGGCTGAGTGGGGTGAAATGTCCATACTTTGATAACCTATCAACCACCACAAAGATGGTTGTTTCCCCTTTGACATTGGTAAGCCGTCTATGAAATCCATAGAGATATCGGCCCAAATTACCTTTGGAATAAGCAAAGGTTGCAGCAAACCATTTGGTTGGGTTGTCTCAGTTTTATGACGCTGGCACACATCACAATTCTGTATAAAAACCCGAATATGACCCCTCATTCCTGCCCAGTAAAAAACAGTTCGTACTCTATGTAATGTTTTGTGAAAACCCTCGTGAGTGCTTGAATGGTACTCCTTGATGATGGTAGGGAGCAGAGGAGAATTTCCATTAAGATATATTCTGTTTTTGAAGTATATCAACCCACCTTTGTAATCCCATGGCCCGATCGCCTCCCCATCTTGAATTTTTTTTACTAACTCTTGCATCTGTGGATTAGCCACAACTTCTTCTTGTAGAGGCTCCAACCAATGAGGTATGGGGTGTGAAAGTGCTTTCAATTCCCCACAATCCGTCCTCCTAGATAGTGCATCTGCTACAGCATTGTCCACGCCTTTCTTATACTCGATTTTGAAATCATAGCCCAATAATTTAACTAACCATTTCTGTTGTGCAATAGTAGTAATTGCTTGTTGCCACAAGTATTGCAAACTTTGGTGATCTGTGCGGACAATGAAGCGGCTACCCAGCAGATATGGTCTCCATCTTTGCACTGCTGTGACCAATGCAAGCATCTCCTTCTCATATGTGGATAGTTGTAGGTTTCGTCCTTGTAAGGCTTGGCTGAAATACGCAATGGGACGCCTCTCTTGCATTAGAACGGCCCCTATACCTTCCCCCGATGCATCACACTCCACAATGAAATCCTTGGAGAAGTCCGGTAACGCTAGGACAGGGGCTTGGGTCATGGCCTTTTTTAATTCATGAAAAGCATGCTCAGCTAGTGATGACCATCCAAAGGCATCTTTTTTTAGTAGTTGAGTAAGAGGTCTTGCTATTTCCCCATACTTTCGAACAAATTTTTTGTAGTACCCCGTCAAACCAAGGAACCCCCTCAAGGCTTTTATGGTTTTTGGAATAGGCCAACACAATATAGCTTCTATTTTCTCCGGATCCATTGACACCCCCATTTGACTAATAACATGACCCAAGATAATTTACTTTTTGTAACCCAAACTGACATTTTTCCCTTTTGACAAACAGCTTATGTTCTTGTAAAATTGTTAACACCTTGTTTAGATGATAGAGATGATCCTCCCAATTGTCACTATATATCAATATATCATCAAAAAACACAAGGACAAACTTACGTAGGAATTTGGAGAAGACGTCATTCATGAGCGCTTGGAATGATGATGGTGCGTTGGTGAGGCCGAACGGCATAACTAGGAATTCGTAGTGCCCTTCGTGAGTTCGGAATGCTGTTTTTTCTACATCTTCCGAGTGCATTCGGATTTGGTGATAACCAGACCGCAAATCTAGTTTAGAGAAGAATTTGGCACCATGCAACTCATCTAGAAGCTCGTCAATCACAGGTATGGGAAATTTGTCCTTGATGGTGATGTTGTTGAGTGCGCGATAATCGACGCACATACGCCAAGATCCATCATGTTTCTTCACCAATAAGACCGGTGATGAGTAATGGCTGGTGCTAGAGCGAATAACCCCTGATTCTAGGAGTCCCGAAACTATTTTCTCAATTTCAGTTTTCTGATAATGTAGGTAACGATAAGGACGAACACTAACTGGGCCTGTCCCGGGCTTAAGAGGAATACGATGGTCCTGAATTCTTTTGGGAGGTAAGCCTTGAGACTCCACAAAAATTTCTGAAAATTTGTCTAATAATTGCAGCAATTCTGGATTTGTTGAGCTAGGACTTGGTTGTGACATGCCTAGGTTGATAGAGAACAAAATAAATCCTAGTTGTTGATTTTGAACCCCCTGCCAAATCTCCTTAGAGTCCACAATTTTATTTCTTGGCACCGACAGACCCCATAACTCTACTTCCTTCCCCTTCCATGTAAATTTCATGTGCAATTTTGCAAAATCCCATAAAATTGGTCCCAATACTCGTAACCATTGTGCCCCCAACACAGGCTCACAACCCTCCATGGGTAATAAGAAAAAATCTATCACAAATTCAGCTCCATTTAGACATACCTGAACTCCATAACAACGCCCTTCACTGCGAATTCTTTCCCCATTAGCTACTGCCACTTCAAAATATTCAGCCATCTTTATGTGCAGCCCCAATGGCCTAGCAGTGCAGGTGCTCATGAAATTGTGAGTTGAGCCCGTATCCACCAACAACACAGCCCCCCCTTCTTTGCATCGTCCATGCACTCGCATCGTCTGAGGAGTTGAGACGCCTGTCAAGGCGTTGAGCGAAATTTCTACATCTTCCGTTTCATCGGGTCTGGGTTCCTGATTTTCTTCTGCCCAATCATCTCTCCTTTCTTCCTCGTCCTCCGGATAAATGCCTTCGATCAAGAACAATTTCTTGCAACGATGACCAGGTCGAAATCTCTCATCACAATTGAAGCACAACCCCTTTTCTCGTCTCTCTTTCATCTCTATTTCGTTGAGTCGCTTGGTGGGTATGCTACTATTGCAGAAAGGAGATGAAGCTTGTGGTTGAGAAGGATTTTGTGGTGCAGATGGCTTTGGTTTGTAGTCAAGAGGAGATTTTCTTTGGGCCAATACACGTGCCTCAAAGAGGCGGGCCAACCCGACAGCTGCAGTCAAAGTTGTTGGCCTTGCAGCTTGCACTTCAGTTTGAATGGTCTCCTTTAACCCACTGACAAAACATCCCACTTGATGCGCTGGAGACAATTTGCCCACTCTGCTGAGTAACTTCTCAAATTGAGAGTGATAATCTTTAACGCTTCCAACTTGTCGCAATTTTGAGAGATCTCCGTAGAAATCTTCAAATTGTGTAGGCCCAAATCTAACATGTAGTCCTTCCTTCAGAATTTCCCATGAGACGTCGTCGATATCTTGTTTGAATATTTGGTACCATAACTGTGCCTCTCCCTCCAGATGATAAGCGGTTAATAGTACCTTATTTTCTTCCTCCATCTGCTGAAAGCCAAAGTACTGCTCGACTCTACAAATCCAACTAGTTGGATCTTCAGTCCCATCATAGTGTGGGAACTCCAACTTGGTCAATTTTGTATTGATCGACCCTTGTGGATAACCCCCAAATCCCTTATTTTTGCTCAATTTAGAGACAGATGCATCATCATCACCTTTCTTTATGACCAGTTGCTGGATTTGAGCACTCACACCTTCAATTAATTCCTGGAGCTCACGTTTAATGGACCCAACTTCAGACTCTAGCCGATCAAAGCGTTTGTCTGACATGGCTAGCTCTGATACCACTTTGTTACGTGCTCGAGAATCTGAACGCGTAACAGGTTTGTGAACTAGAAATTTACCAGGATCGTTCTTCCTTAACCTCCCTATTGTGGGGAAATCAAGAAGAAAACAATTCTAGCGGTAGGATTTTCGAGGAATCCTGGACCTCCTTTGGTAGAGCAATTAGAGAAGCTCTCAAACTCCCACAAACACAAGGTTAGAATAAATTGTTGATTGATTTCTCATTCCATAATAATGCAGTATATAAATGAACATAATACCTATAAAATAGAGTCCCAATAGGACTTCTATTCAACTCCTAAAGATAAACATAAACCTAATCTAATTTAAGTAATCAAACATAAAGTAATTCTAATAGAAAACAAACACTGAAAAAACATAGTTACTGCAACAACAATACTCTGTATTGTTTACGCCTCTCTAGCCCTTCAACTTCTAAGTGGTCTCCAACTCCACACGTAACACTTTCAACCAAAACCCAGAACACAAAACCTCTAAATTCAGTTAACCCTGTGAGGAACAGACACACTTCGACTTCAAGCTCAACTAAAATAGAATGAAAGCACTCACTGTAATTTGTATCAAAAAAAACCCAGAACATAAAACCTCTAAATAGAATCGCTTGCACATTTATACTTTGAAGGCATATCTATTCCTGAAAATATACAGCTTTTTTTTGATTCATTGTTGAACTGAGAGGCGTTTGTGAGAGAGAGAATTCTGAAGAAATCGCCATTTTCTCGCTCCCAGAAAGTTGAATCTTCTAGACAGGATTTGTAGAAGCTCATCTCATCTACAACTGAAACATTGAGATAATGTTTACCAAAATCTCTGCCTCTCGGAGCTCATCTAGCTGAGTGCATATAAATAGATTTCGGCCAGATGGCCACCCCCCAAATGGCCGTAGTCACCCCCAAATTTATTTTATTTTATTTTTAAAAATATATATTTTTTTATTTTTTTAAAAAAATTATTATAGGACATGTGGCGACATTTGATTGGTGCTGACGTGGCGTTCCATTCAATTTTGAATGAAATTTTAACGGAGGTACCATCTTGATCTTTATAAAAATCATAGGTACCTCATGTGATAAAAATGAAACCCTAAGGAGGAAAAAATAAAGTGTCGAAACCCTCGGGGGCAAAAGAGTATTTAACCCTATTAATAAATGCATTTGCAAGTTTAGTATCATATGCACTGTGTTAGCTTGATGGTAAAGCTATGACCTTTCAATTGGCAATGCACCAGTTTGAGTCTTGTTAAATGCCGAAATATTCATATTTTAAGCCATTAACTTATATTTGTTAATTCCTTAGTTTTGTTAGTTTATACTATTTTAGTTCTTTTATGTGTTTTCTGTTTTTTTGTAGGCTTTTGGAAGAAAATAAAGTATTTCTAGAAGTCTCGGGCTTAAAGGACAAAATTGAAAAAAGTGCTAAAAGATTTGAGTCAAACAAAAGGTTCTAATAGTGTGATCGATCGCAAGGTTACTACGTTCAAGTGCACTACCAGAGAGGTCCAAGCCAAGACGAACGAGGTGCGCTTGCACGCACAAGAAGCAACCTCGATCGCATTTATGATCAAGCACCTAACATAGGAGATCGATCGCAGTCTTGCGATTGATCGCACACGGGTTGCAATCGAGCGCACTCGTGCGCTGGAGCAATGAGACATGCGGCCAAACTCCTTTTTCCTTCCAAAATAGGGATTTCCTAGTCCTAATTGTACTAGGACTACACCCTACAAATTTTCTAGGTTTACTAATAGTTCTAGTATTTCTTTAGGCCTATAAATAAACCTCTTAGCTTCTAGGAAAAAAAGTGTGGAGAAAGAGTCACAAGCTCTGGAAAGAAACTGAAGGCTAGATCAAGAGGAGTTTGAATTTTTCTTCTCTTCCACCTTTTATTTTGTTATGTAGTTTATATTTTAATTGGGGCTAGATTGAAGCCCTAATTATGTCTTTTTAGGATTTCAATATTGGTGCCTTTGCTAAAATTATATTTTGGTGTATTTAACTTGATTAATTCTTGTTTTATTGAATTTCATATATGTGTTTGACTGATCAACATATGCATGTGGTATGAATTAGTTAATTAAATCAATTTGAATGACCAAGTCCTGAGTTTAATAGAGTAACAAAATAATCGCACACTGAGTTCTTAGGTTAATCAACATGGGGAACCGAGAGTAGACACCCATGCCCAAGGCTTCATGTGTTTGTCAATTTCCATAGATCTATGCTTTCTTAAAGAACAACTCAGTAAACACCCATGCTAAATCCTTTAAGAAAGAAAAGAATTAGAGTAGACACCCATGCCTAATATGTTGATTAGGGAGATCAATAGCTTAAGGAGTAGACACCCATGCCCTTAGGTTGGCAAACATTAAATATACCGGTATGATTGGTGCATTAGCATATTGTTATCTTAATTAGTCTGATTAGTGGTGGATATCAAAATCCAAATCCTTTTTAGTTTTAGTTTATCTTTTATTTTAATTCAATCGTGACAATTGAATTTATCTGTTAACTAAATAGGAAATTACTTTTAAACATAATTTACCAATCCTCATGGGAACCATCTCGTATTTGCATGCTATATTATCGTTTGATCTTGTGCACTTGCAAGTAAAACGTACCAAGTATTTGCCTATTAATTTAGGTGGGTATTTGGTACAACAAGCTTTTGGCGCCGTTGATGAAATTTCAACAGAGATACCATCTTGGTCTTTATGAAAACCACAGGTACCTCCTATGATAAAAATGAAACCCTAAGGAGGAAAAAATAAAGTGTCGAAACCCTAGGGGGCAAAAGAGTATTTAACCCTATTAATAAACGCGTCCGCGAGTTTAGTGTCATATGCACTATGTTTGCTTGATGGTAAAGCTATGACCTTTCAATTGACAATGCACGAGTTTGAGTCTCGACAACCACTCAATTGCGGTTATGTTTTTTACTCTTCAAAAACCCTCTGTCGAAAAACAAACATTTTTGGATTCAAACCTTTTCCCCTTCTTCTATTAAGTACAATATAACCACTAAGCCACCTGAACATTTTATTTAATATTACAATATAACAATATTTATAACAATCTCTCACTTAGATTGTAATATTAAATTATCAATCTAATAATGCTATTATCATGCCTACATGAAGGTATCTTTTGACTTAAACCTTCCCATAGTGTAATCATTTCAAAGTTCTAGAAAAGTTAGTGGTGGCCTAAGCTTAAACCAAAACTCTTATAATTCATAACCAGAAATAACACACACATGAAAATATATAGTTCACATAAGAAATTCATAATTATTAGCACTATTATGGCCTTGTGCTACATCTTGGTTTAATGAACATTTACAAGAGTAAACCCTAACTCTTGTTAGAAGCATCACCACTTCTATGTTCATCTAGGTGAAGTTCCTTTAATGTGCCTATTACTAAGACATTTACTTCTACATTTGAACTTCATTAAGAGTATAACTCATCCTTCACAATCGTAACCGTCAGCATTGATCCATCCTGGATGAGACTTAACTATTCTAGTGCATAACTAATCACTTATCAGTAACTTGTTATTACCCTTTAAACCTTTTATTAGATTAGATCTTAATAAATGTTGGGTTACCATTACTGGTGATTCTTTTGAAAATGTTTTAGTCCCATTCCAATGGATGTTACCCTTACCAATTCTCGAGATAAACCCTCTGGTAAAAGGGTCTACCAAGTTACTACTTGACCTAACATCGACGGTAGTTATGATTCCATCAAGAATTAATTGTCTAATGTACTCATGTCCATCAAGCTCTAGACATGGTAGCTTCACTATTGCAATGCAAAGAAATGGCTGGCATAGGTTGTGGCCACAACTTTATATCTAATAACATATTCCTAAGCCATTCTGCCAATTTTCCTGTCACTGCCAATGCAATAAACTCTGATTCCATTGTGGAATGTGAAATACACGTCTGCTTCTTTGATACCCAAGAAATCGTACCTCCCCCAAGGGTAAATATCCAACCAGACATAGACTTATTGTCACTTATGCTAGTAATCCAACAAGCACCTGAGTACCCTTCTAATACAGTTGGAAACTTTGAATACAATAGTCCTAAATTGATGGTTCTCTTCAGATACCCAAGGACTATACCAATTGCTTTCTAGTGATCTATTAGGATAACTAGTGTATCTAGAAAGTTTGTACACAACAAAGGCAATATCTGGTCTCGTATAATGGCATACATCTTGCTACCAATTGCACTAGCATACTCAAGCTATGCTATTGCCCTTCCAGAATTCTCATTTAATTTTACACTAGAATCAAAAGGAGTATTTGCTTCTTTTATTTCAAGATATTTGAATTTAAGAAGCATTTTCTCAATATAATGAGATTGTCATAGTGCATAACCCCCACTATGTTTCTTCACTTTAATTCTTAAAATAGTATCTACTTTATTTAGATCTTTCATCTTAAACATTGAAGTTAGATACTTTTTTAGTTTCACATACACCTTTCATATTAGTGCCAAAAATTAGCATGTCATCACCATAAAGGCAAACAATTACACCATAATCTTTTGTGAATTTCGAACAAATACACTTATCAACTCCATTATCTTTGAATCCATTAGATAAAATAACAGAATCACACTTTTCATGCCGTTGTTTTGGTGCTTGTTTTAACCCATATAACGACTTTACTAATTTACAGACTTTCTTTTCATTTTAAGGTAGAACAAACCCTTTTGGTTGTTCCATATATACTTCCTCATCAAGATCACCATTTAAGAAGACAGTTTTTACATCCATTTGATGCACATACAAATTATATATAGATGCAAGAACCATAAGAACACGAATAGATGCGATCCTTGCTACAGGTGCATAGGTAGCGAAATAGTCTATGCCCTCCTTTTGTTTAAAGCCTTTTGCAACTAACCTTGCCTTAAAGGTTTGAATTGATCCATCAGAATTATATTTCCTTCTAAATACCCATTTACAACCAATAGGTTTGGAACCTGGAGGTAGATCCACTAGTACCCAAGTATTATTTGATAATGTTGAGTCCATTTCATCATTGGCAGCTTCTTTCCAGAAAGCTGGGCCTCTATAAGACATAACTTCATTAAAAATTTTTGGATCTTTCTCTATATTAAGTAAAATACGTATTTTATTAAGGACTTTATCCCTGTCTCCTTCCACAAAAAGGACTATTGCTTGAAATGAAACAAAATTAAGACTAAAGTTCTTTTCTTTTCTGACTCTTCCTTTATTCTGTTGGCAAATTTGTAGCTACTCTTTTATCACTGTTAAAAGAGCTACCAGGATTGGAGTCAGATGCTTGTGTTTGATTAGGTTTTAAAATATATTTAGAATCATATTTGAATTTATTGAAACCCCTTGATTCCACTATGACATTAGAGCTTATGTCTAATAGTCTATATGCCCTAGAATTTTTAGCATAACCGACAAACACCCTTCTAATTGCCCATGTTCCTAATTGAGTTCTTTTTGGATTAGGAACTCTGTAAAAGGCACGACACTCCCACACTTTAAGATAATTTAGATTTAGTTTTCTATCATTTCATAACTCATATGGTGACACTTGCATTTTCAATGTATGTGACTTGCTGTAAGTAGTGCCTCTTCCCATAAATTGAAATGAAACTTTGCACTTAAGATCATGGAATTAACCATGTCCCATGTCTACAAGTGTCCTGTTTTTTCATTTTGCCAAACCATTTTGTTGTGGTGTGTAAGGTGCAAACATTTGGTGCACAATTCCATGTTCCTCACAAAAAGAAGAAAATTCACATGGAAAATATTCTCCACCTCTATTTGTTCTAAGAATTTTTATTTTCTTCTCTTTCTGATTTTCTACTTTAGATTTGTAACGTTTGAACATGTCAAAGGCCTCATCTTTAATTTTCATTAAATACACGTACGTGTATCTAGAAAGATCATCTATGAATGTAATAAAATATCTTTTGCCTCCTCCAATTAACATACCATTTAATTCACATATGTCAGAATGTATGAGTTCTAAAATTTGTGAATTTCTATGGACAGTAGGAAATGGTTTCTTAGTCATTTTAGCTTGAATACATTTTTAACATTTTTCATTATTATCATGGTTGTAAGAAATTAAACCATGCTTAGACATATATTTCAAATATTTAAGATTTAAATGTGCTAAACAATTATGCTATAAAGAAGATGACTAAATAATATACAAAGAATGTGAAATAGATTTATTAATAATAATGAGTTTGAACATTCCATCATGATGTGGTTTTTTTGTGTTCAAAAATATCAATAATAAAATTAACCATAAGCAATAGGATGAATACTTGTAGGATATGGCTATATTAAGGGTGTCGAACCTCAAGGATTGTGTGGGTGTTGTTATTAAGCTTTTCAAGATTAAATATAACTCAATTTAAAAGATGATTGTTCGATTCTTTTTGTTTTGTAAAAGTAAATGCATAAAAGCAAAGATAGTTGTGATGAGAGAGAGAATAGGGGATTGATTTCACCACTAACTTCATAAAAATGGTCAGTCATCAATTAATAAGGAAAATTCATACTATGCATGATATAGGGCTCATCTCACTCGAATAATCAAGAAAATACCATCATTAAGAAATAAGTATAATCCATCTTCGGTTGGCACGGATCGTCCACCTAGCCACAAAGATGCGGTACGATCCGTCTTCCCTAGTTATGGATTATCTAATTCCTTAATAGGCTACACACAATCAAGGGATAAGCATAACCCATCTTCGGTTGATATGAACTGTCTACCTAAATTACACTAAACTAGGGTGTAGTACAATCCGTCCTCCCTAGACATGGCCTATCAAATCCTATTGATCATGTGTCAGTTAAAAAACTATTGTATAACAATCATTCATATAATTATAAAAAAATATGAGGGTTTGAGTTCAATCGATATAAAGGCTGTCTAAGACAAGAGAAGAATTTCATAATGATTAAATATAAACATTAAGATTAATTCTCACAGTTATACAACCTTCATAAATATAGAAAAACCCAAATTAAAATACAATTAAACCATTGTTACTTGGAAATGGCTACATCAACGCCCTATTACAGAATTAGTTGCTTATCCTAGTGCTGGGATGGCCTCCTGCCATGATCTTCTTCCCTTCAACTCTTCAAGCCTCCAAGAAGTTATTTATGTCTAAAACTAAGCACACATTCTCTTGAAGCTTAGGGGCCTATTTATAGGGTGTAAAACAAACCCTAGAAGCCCTAGGAATCCCTAGAAAAAGCGTAGACTGTCTCCTAGTCCAACTAGGAGACTGAAAACCCTCTCCAAAGTGGAGTTGGAGTGCTGTCGGATTTTGGAGGCTTGAGTGCGCTCGAGCCCATGGTATGTGTGCTCGAGCGCACCTGCTCTCGAGACTAGGCTGGTATGCGCTCGAGCGCATGTGCCCCTCCTCTTGTGCACTTGAGTGCATGTGCGCTCGAGCCGCTCCTCTTGTGCGCTCGAGCGCGTGTGTGCTCGAGCTCTTCTACTGTGGGCTTGATTCTAGTGCTACCAAAATCCTCCCAATGTGTGTTTTAAGCTCAAAATCAATGGTTTTTCTTGTATTCTTGTTAAGTGCCAAAATATTCATATTTTAGCCCTTAAACTTAGATGTGTTAATTCCTTAGTGTTGTTAGTTTATGCCATTTTATTCCTTTTCTATATTTTCTGTGTCTTTGTAGGCTTTTGGAAATAAAAAAAAAAAAAAAAAAGGAAGAAAACCTAGAAGTATTGATCTTAAAGAGCAAATTTGGGGAAAGTTTGAGGCTCTAGTAGTGCGATCGATCGTAGGGGATCTACGATCGAGCGCACTACAAGTGGAATGACCAGACAAGCACAAGGCGTGTGCTCGTGCACATAAGGAGACTCGATC
This sequence comes from Corylus avellana, assembly GCF_901000735.1. Taxonomy (NCBI): domain Eukaryota; kingdom Viridiplantae; phylum Streptophyta; class Magnoliopsida; order Fagales; family Betulaceae; genus Corylus; species Corylus avellana. The sequence goes on from NC_081546.1 coordinate 15,846,736, forward strand.
ACAGACGTGCGATCGAGCGCACACGGCTTGTGATAGATCGCACTCGTGCGCTGGAGAACAGTGAGCTGTGGCCAGAATGCCCTTTCCTTCCATATTAGGGTATTTAAAGTCCCACTTGTAATAGGACTAAACCCTACGAATTTTTTAGGTTTACTAGTGTAACAAGGACTTCTAAAGGCCTATAAATAGACCTCTTAGCTTTTAGGAAAAAGTGTGGAGAAAGAGGCACAAACTCTAGAAAGGAATTGAAGACTAAATCAAGAGGAGTTTGGGTTTTTCTGCTCTTCCACCTTTTATTTTGTCATGTAGTTTATACTTTAATTGGGGCTAGATTTAAGCCCTGATCATGTCTATTTATGATTTCAATATTTGTACCTTTGCTACAATTATATTTTGGTGTATTTAACTTGATTAATTCCTGTTATCTTGAATTCCTCATATGTGTTTGCCTGATCAACATATACATGTGGTATGGACTAGTTAATTAAATCAATTTGGATGATTGAGTCCTGGGTTTCATAAGAGTAACAAAAGAAATCACACTGGGTTCTTGGGTTAATCAACATGGGGAACCGGGAATAGACACCCATGTCCTAGGCTTCATGTGTTTGTTGATTTCCACATATTTATACTTTCTTAAAGAACAAGTTAGTAGACACCCATGCCTAATTAGTTGCTTAGGAAAATCAATACCTTAAGAAGTAGACACCCATACCCTTAGGTTAGCAAACATTAAATATATCGGTATAATTAGTGCATTGGCATATAGTTATCTTAATTAGTCTGATTAGTGGTGGATATCAAAACCCTAATCCTTTTTAGTTTTACTTTATCTTTTATTTTATTATATTAAATTCAATCATGACAATTGAATTTTATTTGTTTAATTAAATAGGAAATTACTTCTAAACATAATTTATCAATCCTCGTGGAAATGATCTCGTATTTGTCTGCTATACAATCATTTGATCTTGTGCACTTGCAAGTAAAATGTACCAAGTATTTGCCTATTAATTTAGGTGGGTATTTGGCACAACAAGTTTTTGGCGCTGTTGTCTGGGATTACGTCAAATTTTGTTTAGAATTATTTTGCTTTAGTTGGTTATTTTAATTTTTAATTTTAATTCTGTTTTTATTAACAAATAAATTTTTTTTTTTTTTTTCGTTTTCCATTTACTTATCTGTTTCTGTTCTGTTTCAGCTTTGCAGCACTCGGCAGACCAAGTGTGATCGAGCATAGTGCGATCGAGCACACTAACCTGCAATCGAGTGCACTAACTTGCGATCGAGCACAGTTCCAGAGGACATGCAAACAGTAGTACTGAAGTTGCTATGACTGCAGGGGCAAATATTCTTATGCAAGGTCGTCAATCTCAAGCCCCAACCATCTTTCCACTTGATCCAGCAATTGAGCTGACCATTCAACAAGGGCATAGAGACAACTCCGACACAGAAGAAGAAAAAGTTGAGGAAACAATGGAAGAGCTGCTAGAAAACCCGCCACCAGTGCAGAGGCCCATGAAATAGTCTTTCATCCTGAAAAACCTCAACCAGCCATCATGCATAGCCTATCAACCGGAGGTGGAAGGCAATTACTAAATATCCCCACAAATACTCAATGCCTTGACTCGCTTCAGAGGTACAGCTACGGAGGATGCAAACTTGCACCTCATGGAGTTCTTTGATCTCTACAAGCTTCAGCACGTTCAAGGCCTAAGTCCGGAGAGACTCAGGTGAGTCTTATTCCCCTTTTCCTTGAAAGACAATGCCAAGTTGTGGTATAATTTCTTGCCTACAGAGTCCATTCATACTTGGGAAGAGTTGTCCAGTAAGTCCCTAAAGAAGTTCTTCCCAGCTCAAAAGACAAGGCAGCTTAGAAGAGAGATTCAATCATTCCAACAAATAAATGGAGATCTTTTCTTTGAAGCGTGGGACCACTTCAATACTCTGCTTCTCAAGTGCCCACATCACAACATGCCTCAAGATGATCAGGTACAAGCTTTTTATGAAGGTTAAAATGATATTAACAAGGGTATTGTTGATTCAGCTTGTGGAGGTGTGCTGATGGAAAAAAGTAGTGAGGAAGCCATAGAGCTCTTTGAGGCATTGAGTGAACACTCCCAACAATTCTCATCCAAAGGGAGGCAAGGAGTAAAGAGCAAGAGCATGTATAAAGTGAACCTGAGTGGTGGACCTCCAAATCAGATGGTTGTTGTGGAAAGAAAGCTAGATATGATTGTCAAAGCCATGATTGCTCAGAACGTCTCACCTAGTCAACAAGCCGTGCAACCCCAAGTATGTGCTTTATGTTCTCATTTTGATCACACTACTGAGACTTGCCCCTTGTATTCATCTGCAAATCAAGAGCAAGTAAATTATGTGGGATAGAACAATTATCCTCCTAAGAATAATCCCTACTCCAACACCTACAATTCAGGGTGGCAAAACCACCCTAATTTCTCATGGAGTAACAATCAGAATACTCTGAACCATCAAGGGCAGCAGAGGAACTATCAACAAGCAAGCCAACCCATGCAAGAACCAAAGCAGAATGACCTGGAGAGTATGGTATGCACCTTTGCAACTACGCAATGGGAATTCATGAATGATCAAAGACAAATCAATGCAAAAACTGATCAAGCGATGCAAAGAACTGAGCAAGCTATGCAAAGACTAGAAGTACAAATGGGGCAAATGGCTAAAGAGCTCAGTGAAAGAAAACAGGGTGGATTTCCATCCGAAACAAAACTCAATCTAGAAGCATCTTCTTTGGGACAGAAATAAGAGAATAAGAGGAGAACAACAGTCTGGCTGAAGACATTAAACTTAGCACTCATGGGAAGCACCCCATAGTTTATCCTATTATTTTTCTATTTGTTTTTCAATTTATTTTTATGTTTGTCTTTAGTCTTGTTTTTGTTTCCTTTTTATTTGTTTTAGTGTTTTATTTTCCAAGGACAAGTGTGCTTCAGTTCAAGTTTGGGGGTGTGCTATGAACCATGTTATTCCAGACAATTCTTTTCATATCTCGAGTAAATTATTTCCATGTTATAGACACATTGAGGACAATGTGTAATTTAAGTTTGGGGTATGGGAGACACTTTATACACACTTTGTCCCAGTTTTATTTTATTTTTATTTTTGTTGTTTATGAAAAGAATATATATAAATAATCATGTTTGTCTTAAAATTTTGGTTGATCTTAAAAATTGTGATTTGATTTCATTGGTAAGCTTAAAATTTTGTACACTTGATCTGATAATTGAGTTTTTTAGTTTGGTTACTTGCTTAGGACAGTTGAGAATTCACATGTTTGATCTAATCTTACACAAGCACATTAGCACATAATTTGTGAGGCCTCTGATGTGTGTGTTTCTATGTCTTGGGTGAAACTGGATATATATATATATATATATATATATCATTGACAAGCTTTTTACTAAGTAACTGGACATCTTGCCTCAAAAGCATTAAGTGTTCACGTCAAAAGGTGCAGAATTTTGATTTGGTTAATGTCATAGTTTGGTTTCGTAGTCTTCTTGACTCGAGTTAGTAAGTCCTAGGGGGTGTCTCTACACCTAATGCCCTAACACCATCTAGTTTGGGAGTCATTGACTTAACACTCGTTACATGGGTCAATTAGAAAGCATAAGGGAACCAAACATTGCACAACCTAACAAAAAAAAAAAAAGCCATTGTTGTTCATTCTAATAGGGATTTTAGTGAACTTTAAGATATTAAGACATTGCACATTAAAAATAATTGGAAGCTTCATATTTATGTGCTAGTTCACTTTACACTATTTTCGAACTTTTGATGCCTTAGCATATCTTTTGTAAGTGATTAAATTTTAAAATTCCAATTCATTTTGAAGATGGAGTTTATCTTTTTAAGCTTGCTAATGAATGAAAATCATGGTTTTGAGTGATACCTTAATTTTGAATAACATGAACTCTTGCATGATATTTGTGGGTAACATTCCTGGAAAACCTCACGAGACTACACTTGTCTTCTAGGGAATTCCTAGGGATTTAAAAGGTTTGTTACATATGCTAAATGCAATCGTACATCCCACGAAAGATGGATTTATCTTTTTGTTTTTTGTTTTTTCATTTAGTTTTTAGTATCGTATTGCTAAGGAACTAGCAATATGTAAGTTTGGGAGTGTGTTAAGTGCCAAAATATTTATATTTTAGCTGTTAAACTTATATATGTTAATTCTTTGGTGTTGTTAGTTTATGCCATTTTTCATTTTCTATATTTTCTGTGTCTTTATAGGCCTTTGGAAGAAAAGGAAGAAAACCTTGAAGTATTGAGCTTAAAGAGCAAATTGGGAAAAGCTGGAGGCTCTGGTAGTGCGATCGAGCGCACTATGATGTACAAATTTAATTGTACTCGCAAGCGCACGAGTTGTGTGCAGTAAAGTGTGTGTGCAAGTGCGAGGTCGAATCCACAGGGAGATGTGTTTGCAAAAATCAATTTTCTAGTTTAAACCAATTTTATCTTAACCTAGTTCCAGGTTGCGTATTTTTGTCGTGCAAAAAAGCATAAACTAAACTAAATGATTTGAAAACAATTAATGGGAAAAGTACTAAGGTTATCTGAATCCGCCTCGCCAAATTGAACAACATGTCCTTAAATTTTAAGCATACAATAGACAACCAAAAAGTTTATACATTGTTCAAAAGTTGTAATCACACACATTAATCATTCGATGAATCCATCCGTTAAAAGAATCACAACGAATATTTAATTGAGATCAAATCATCCACTGTATCCGTAGATCACAATGGATATTAGTCTCAAACCAATCATTAGATGTACCCCTAAACGAAACACAACGAATATAAAATTTAGCACAAATAAAAGAACAACATTCAATCAAATGAAATTAATCAAACAATTGAATTGACTTTGAACAACAATTTAATTAAAAATCACATTGTATACATAAAACGACAAGAACATGAATGTTTATCAACGACGAGGCTTCATCTTCAACCTTAGTTGAAGATTTAGCCTCTCATGACAAAAGAAATCATAGAGAAACTAAATTAACTTTATTAAAATCAAATACTTACAAAATAATTCGAGTTCAAAGTGACAAAATGCCCAAAAAACACAAAAACGACAAAGAACGGCGCCCCTGGTGTGCCTCCATACGTTTACAATGAAAAAAATGATATTTATAAGCTAATTTTATGGTTTTAGCGCTGCCAGGTTGGTCGAGTGCGCTCGATTGCACTCGTGCAACATGTCTTTTGCTGTATAGGGCGCGAGTGCGCTCGATCACACTAAACATGCACTCGAGCACACTTCCAGTCGGAATTTGCCTACTCTTATGAAACATGACTTTGTAGATATTTGAGTTAGCTTTCCAATGACACCAAGATTGCTTCAATTCGAGTTATACAACTCTAGATATGGCTTTTTTAGTGGAACTCGTTGGGTGCAAATCATCTCTTTATCCCAATTTACTGCCAATGCTCCATGAAGTGTCTTAAGCCCCAGACTTACTAGAATAAGTTGCAAATTTCACCTTAAAACCGCATTTTTCTCTTAACAACCTACAAATCACTAAAACACCAAAACTAACCAAAACATCAGAAAATAATAAAGCTAAAGGCTTAGCAAATGCAAATTAAGGGGTTCAAATATGCAATATTTGGCTCTCATCACACTACAAGCAGAATGACCAGACGAGCGCAAGGCATGCGCTCGTGCGCACACAAGGAGACTCGATCACAGACGTACGACCGAGCGCACACGGGCTGCGATCGATCGCACCCGTGCACTGAAGAACAATGAGCTGCAGCCAGAATGCCCTTTCCTTCCATATTAGGGTATTCCAAGTCCCACTTGTAATAGGACTAAACTCTATAAATTTTCTAGGTTTACTAGTGTAACAAGGACTTCTAAAGGCCTGTAAATAGACCTCTTAGCTTCTAGAAAAAAGTGTGGAGAAAGAGGTACAAACTCTGGAAAGGAACTGAAGGCTAGATTAAGAGGAGTTTGGGTTTTTCTTCTCTTCCACCTTTTATTTTGTTATGTAGTTTATACTTTAATTGGGGCTAGATTGAAGCCCTAATCATGTCTATTTATGATTTCAATATTAGTGTCTTTGCTACAATTATATTTTGGTGTATTTAACTTGATTAATTCCTGTTATCTTGAATTCTTCATATGTGTTTGCCTAATCAACATGTACATGTGGTATGGATTAGTTAATTAAATCAATTTGGATGATCGAGTCCTAGGTTTAATAAGAGTAACAAAAGAAATCCACACTAGGTTCTTGGGCTAATCAACATGGGGAACCGGGAGTAGACGCACATGCCCTAGGCCTCATGTGTTTGTCGATTTCCATAGATTTATGTTTTCTTAAAGAACAACTTAGTAGACACCTATGCTAAATCCTTTAAGTAAGAAAAGAATTAGAGTAAACACCCATGCCTAATTTATTTTTAGGAAAATCAATAGCTTAAAGAGTAGACACCCATATCCTTAGGTTGTCAAACATTAAATATACCAGTATGGTTGGTACATTGACATATTGTTATCTTAATTAGTCTGATTAGTGGTGGATATCAAAACCCTAATCCTTTTTAGTTTTAGTTTATCTTTTTATTTTATTATATTAAATTCAATCGTGACAATTGAATTTTATTTGTTTAATTAAATAGGAAATCACTTCTAAACATAATTTGCCAATCCTCGTGGGAATGATCTCGTATTTGCCTGATATACTATCGTTTGATCTTGTACACTTGCGAGTAAAACGTACCAAGTATTTGCCTATTAATTTAGATGGGTATTTGGCACAACAATTTTTTGGCGCCGTTGCCGAGGAAATCACTAAGAACCTGAAAACATTAAAACAAAACAAAATCAAACAAATAACAACGCTAAGGAATTAAGACATGCGAGTTAAGGGAATTGAATGTGCAACATTTGGTGCTTATCACATCACAAGAATAACCATTTCCTATAAACATTCCATTCTTAGATAATATCAACTTATGAGACTCGATGACTGCTTTTATGTCGTTCTTACAAAATAATTTGGCAGTTACAAGGTTCTTCTTAATTTATGGGACATGAAAGACATTGGTTAAAATTAATTTCTTCCTAGAAGTAAACTGCATCTCTACAATCCCTTTTCCATGAATCTTAGCAGAACTGTGGTTTCCCATCAAAACTTCTTCACCATCAGTTGCTATGATATAGGTCTTGAATTGTGCTTTCTCGTTGCACACATGCACGATAGCACCATAATCAAACCACGAATCAAAAGAATTTGTCGCCGCAACCATATTCACTTCAGTTATCATGCCAATTCGCATTTCACTCACTATAGCAATAATTTCTTCAACTGCTTTTGCCATGTTTGAACTGCTGCCATTTTTTTTCTTCTTATTTTTTAAAAATCAGCACTCATGAATATAATGGCCCTTTTTTTCCGCAATTAAAACATGACCTATTTTTCTTGTCTATGTTGGGATCTTTAGAGTTATTCTTTTTAAAATTAGTTCCCTTCTTATTCCCTTTAAGATAATTTTGTGTTCTATTAACTCAGCTATGAACATTATTTACATTTACATTAGTCTCAAATTGGATACCATCGCATATTTGACTTTCTACTTCAATTCGCAAATGTTTTCCAGTTTGCTTGAACGTAAGATCTTCTGTCATATGCAGAAGCCTATAGTAATTCCAACTTGGTGGGAGTTTTATAATAATTGCTCCCACTTGGAAAGACTAAGGAATTTTGACCAAAATTTGCAACTCATGCATTGGTCTAGAACAGACAAATTATCTATCATTTTAAATTCAAAGTAATTTAGAATTAAAAATTTATCCGTACCTATTTTTTCTGTTTTGTACTTTGCTTCCAATGCGTTCTAGATTTTCTACAGTGACTCAATTGCAGTGAATAAATCATACAATCTATTAGAAAGAGTGTTTAGAATGTGCCCTCTACAGACAAGTTCATCCTCCTCACGTTTCTTCCTCTCCGCCTTGATAGCATTAGTATCTTCAGGAGTTAGATCAGGAAGTGAACTCAGACTTGGATCGAGAACATAGACAATTTTCAGTACAATGAGGAGAAATTTCATCTTATCTTGCCAACAAGTGAAATTGGTTCCATTGAACCTGTCCAATGTCACAAAATCTTGATTCATAACTTTGAAATCGGTTACGTCAAATCCTCCTTCCATTGTGAATATCGTCTTAAAATTGTTAGGAATATTACGTGATAAGGAAGAAGAATAAAAAATAAACACTAAATTGTTAGGAAAATAATATTCAAGTAAGAACAAAAATCTAAAACAAAAGATAGCTTTGAGGCATGATGAATCGCTATCTTTAAGATGATATTTGCCCCCACTCGAAATGAGTTTGTTAATACGTTGCTAGCAAAATCGCCACTAGGATACAAACAGATAGCAATTTTAGAAAATTCTCACAATTTCACTTATGAACTACTAAAGTTGAGAATAAAAAACTGAATGAATAATGTTGTGAGTTTTAAAAGTACTCGCGTCGTTTGCAGTATACCTTATGCAAGTGCGAGGTCGAATCTACATGGAATTGTGTCGTGAAAGTTAATTTCTATCTAAACTAATCCTATTTTAACCTAGTACCAAATTTTGTGTGATTTTCTTACCCCAAATCTAAATATATGTTGTTCACAATTACCTACCTAAATTAATAGGCAAATAACTGGATGTTTTACCTGCAAGTGCACGAGGTCAACATAGTAGTATAGTGTGCAAATATGGGGTCATTCCCACGAGGATTGCTAAATCTTGTCTTAAAATCAATTCCCAAAATAAAATAAAACAAGAGATTGGATTTAAATTGATAATGATAAAAAGGTAGGGTTTTGATATCCACCACTAATTATATTAAGCTAATATATCAATATGCCAATGTTTTGATCATGTTATGTCTATCTAATGTTTGTCAACCTAAGGGCATGGGTGTATACTCCTTAAGCTATAGATTTCCCTAAGCAACGAGTTAGGCATGGGTATATACTCTAACTCTTTTCTTCCCTAAAGGATTTAGCATGGTATATACTAAGTTGTTCTTTAGGAAAGCACATATTCTATGGAAATCGACAAACACATGAGGCCTAGGGCATGGATGTATACTCCCAGTTCCCCATGTTGGTTAACCCAAGAATCCGGTGTGGATTACTTTTGTTACTTATGTTAAACGCAGGACTTGGTCATCCAAATTGATTTAACTAACTAGTCCATACCACATGCACATGTTGATTAGGCACACACATATGATGAATTCATGAAACTAGGTATTAATCAAGTTAGATATCATAACAAGATCATCACAAAGGCGCCAATATTAAATATTAACAAAACATAACTAGGGCTTCAATCTAGCCCTACTAATTAAATTAGCTACACATAAAGTTGATGTTAAACATCTTCATAAAATAAAATAAAATAAAGGAAAAGAATAAACCCGAAACTTGAACTTGAAGAGCTCCAATTCTTCTCCTTACAAGCATACCTATTCTAAAGGCTTAAGGGTCTATTTATAGGCTTTAAAAGTTCTTGACAAACTAGTAAACCTAAGAATTTCATAGGGTTTCAAAACCTATTACAATTGGGAGTTGGAAAACCCTAATATGGAAAGAATGACAATTTGGCTGCAGCTTTGATGTGTCTCTTGCGCACGGGTGCGATTAATCGCAACCCGTGTGGGCTCGATCGCAGGTCTACAATCAAGCCTCTTCTGTTGTGCACTCGAGTGCTCGTGGCCTACTTCATGCTTTGTCTTCTCTGGTACTGTGCTCGATCGCAGGGAACCTATGATCGATCACAGTGTCAGGGGCTCCCATTTTTCCCATCTTCTCTCTTTGAGCCCAAATCTTTTAGATTTACTTCATTTTCTTCCAAAAGCTTGCAAAAGTATGGAAAACACGAAAAATAATTAAAATGGCCTAATTATCTAAAACCAAAGGATTAAAACCTGTAAGTTAAGGGCTGAAAATATGAATATTTTAGCACTTAACAATATACAACCGTTTCTATTTCCTTATCCCAAATCTTGTGTCAATACTACAATCTCAGTGAAAATCTTTCTGTGTTACCACATCTTTACTTGATAAATCATAACTGGGCAAAAGAAACTTGTAAATATTATTCCAACTCAATCAATATACAACTATTACAGAATGGTAAGATTCTCATCCATTCTTGACTAATACATGTTGTACCTTGCAGAGATTAAAATTTACCAAGCAAGTAAGACATGATATGGGTAAGTTTCCAAGCTGGTAGTTCTAAGACACTCATGTTAAAAGTTCTCTCTCTTAGGTTTTGGAAGGTTAAAAAAAGAAATAGAGAGACAAATAGTCCTGTTATGCTCCAGATATGAGGTTTGATAAGCATTTCAGGACGTGATATGTATGTGACTTGTGTCCGAGACTTTTGGGAATTACATGTCAGGTGCTCTCTCTCTTCTGTCATGTAAGGTCACTAAGAAAGAAGAGATATTTAGCCTGAGAAGCATGACCAAGGATAATCTTGCTTCTTCAAGACATGGTCAAAGATAATTTTGCTTCAATGGTTTACTTATGAGAGTATAAGGTCTTGGGTTTCATGAATCAAGCTGTGATGCTGCATCTTTCTCTTTGGTAAGTGAGAATACTCAAACTAGGATAAAAGGTTGCTTTCTATGTATGGAAGGCCATTGTTCAGAAAATCTTAAGTGAAGGAAGATGAACAGAGGGCATGCGTTGCAAATGGGAAGAGATAAGAATTTATAGGATGAGTTCTGGAAGATGACACACGCGTGTGGCGTGCATTGGCTTGACAAATCATTTGGCCGCACGTGTGGATTTCAAAGTCGTTGATTGAACAATAAGTTTGACAAACGAGCGCCGCAAAAGTCAAAAGTGATGTCGGCCATCATTATGAGGGGAGACAAGATCCAAAAATCACGAAAACTTTTGGACTAAAATCGTTCATCGCCCAAGGTCTTCTATCGTACGCTCTTTTACTGTAGCTTTAACCGAAGTGAAAAATTCTCTTTAAAAGCGACACGGCTGCTGCTTCTAGAAATACAGAAATTCCTTCGCCTTCTGATGTCCAGTCTCTCTGCACATTTATTCCCAACGCTTCTCCCAAATTTTTCTTTAAACCTCCACAAATGGTTGAATCATCATCCTCTATCAACAACATCGACTTAAATGTTGCTCCTGCAATACAACCCAACGTACCAGCTGTATTCCCTGACGTGCCTGCTGTACAATCCGACATGCTTGCCATACATCCTGACGTTTGGTAGCCAACCTTTACCATTGATAACCGTCCTATCTTTATCCGTGATTCTGTCATGCTCCATGACTCGACTGCCGTGGCAATGGCTAAAGGTCTCGTAACTCCATGGGATCAGTCCTTGTTGGCGGGTAGGTCTGACACTAGTGCCATTAATGATTCCCTAGCGTTCAGTACCCAAGGTACTGCTCCTGATTATGATTTAGCATGATGTCTGAGTGTTAGAAATGAGGAAATGAAAATTATAAGAACCCAAGTGGGATCTTACAGGGACCGGTCAAACCCTACAGAAAGAAACATGTGGATTTGAAACAGGAAAATACTAAGCTAAAGAAGCTAGTGGTGTCGTAAGCGAAAGACCTTGGAATAAAAGTGCAAGAAATGGAGGAGACTACCGAACGTCTCCAGTGTCAAGAAAACTCCTGGTCGATATCCAGAATTGTCGCACATCTCTCCATCCAACCTCAAGCCAGGTACCTCATTTGAAATAATCACTCTTTTCGATAACTCAAATATATGCAATATTTGCAATTCTACTCGTGCTGAATTCTCTCTTTGCAGAAGTGATCTCTTGGAGCAGCTCTGTGAAAGCATCCACTCGTCATTACTACAAGTCTCTTTATGCAACTCTATTATATATATATTCGTATTAATAAACATTGGTCTATAATATTATAAGGAGTTTGTTCCCCAAACATTTCTATTTGCTTTGAAATTATAGCATATTCATGGTAGCTTCATATATACTCTTTGATTATTAGGCTAATCATACTGGTAGTTCCTAACACTCACAAAACATCAAGGTACACTCAATCACATATTAACAACCTCTGAAACACCTCAATATCATCAAACATATATCTTGCAAGGAGATTTAAATCCTATCACTATTTTGAACTGTCTTCCAACTTTTAACTCTATGCTTCAAATTGTCCCAAGAATAATAATCAATCATTATTACCTAATGAATGAACATTATACCTAAGGCCTTGGCATGTAACTAAAATTCTCATGATTCATTATTTACTAGTGCCTCAGTACTTTAAGTATTATTCACAACCTAAGTGCACCAATTTACCCTCAAAACTTTGATCGTCACTTTAATATAGTTTTCCTCAATTACAGAAAACCTAACATGATGAGTGCCAAATATTACATATTTGGACCCCTTAATTAATATTAGTTGATCCTTTAGTTGTGTTGTTATTTAATGTTTTGTATTAGTTTTGTGTTTTTAGTGTTTTATAGGTTTTTGAAAAAAAAACTACAGCTTTAAAGAGAAAAATGAAAAGTTTGGAAGAAAGCACACTTTAAGAAGACCTAGATGATTTGGTTAACTTTAACCAAATCCAAGAAAAAAATAAATTGGATTAAAGTTCATATTGGATTAAATTTCGGATTGGATTCAAATTCAGATTCTGCATATGTCCCAGTATTTTGATCATAACTTTCCGCTCAAGTATTAGATTGAGGTGATTCAAGTGTCATTAGAAAGCTAACTCAAAATAATACAGTTCATTGTGAAATATGATTTTCCTAATTCGGACGGTTACTATGCTAAAATCACTCCGCAATAAAAAGACACAAATCTGGATGAATCTTATTCCGATTTTAGACTTCTATTTGGACTAGGAGACAGACCTCCAAATTATCTAGGTTTTACTCGGGCTTCTAGGACTTCCCTAAGCCTATAAATAGACTTCTTTGCATTCAAGAAAATATATACAATTCCAGAGACTAGTTTTGGGATACAACTTTGGAGACAGAATGTAATCCACAGCTTTTCTTTTAGTTTAGTTTTTATTTAGGATTAGGTTTAGGTTTTAGTTTCATAGTCATTTGGAGCTAAATTCTCAACTAAGGTTGGGGATGAAGCCTCACCGATGAAGAATAACATCACTTTATTGTAAGTTTTTATTATTCCAGTTTTATTGATTTATTATTTCAATTGTTTTACTTCTCTTCAATATATGGCATGATTCTTGGATATCTTGTTGTGATTCAAGGATACACTTGATGATTTAGGATAATTTCACATAGTTGATTGCTTGGTTTTTAACTCATAAAAATTGGATATCCCTTATGATTTGTTTTATCTAGTGTTACAATTAAATTTGGATTCTTTTTGTGATTTGGTCAATGAATAGATACATATGATGATTTTGATTAATTCGTTGACGCATAGTAACATACATAAGATTTAAATTGTGAAAACTTTGGACTAATATTGATGAACATAGAATATGTTGTTATGATCCGGTGAGTGTGAATTCAGCATCCTTAGTGCCTTTATCTATTGATTTATTTAGGTTATTTATTTTATCTTTAGTCTTTTTAAATTTTCAAAATCAAATAAGAAAACCCTTTTTGGAACTAAGTTATGATTTAATTAGTTTAGATATAAATTGCTCTTTCAATAATACAATTCCTTGTGGGATCGACCTCATACTTGCAATCCATTAACTACAATCGATTTGTGCACTTTCGAGTTAATATAAATAGACACAACACTTTTTGGCGCCATTACTGGGGAATTGTTCAATTTTTTAAACCAATTTATTTCTAAATTAGTTTTATTCTTCTACTAGTTATAATTAGGATTTTATTTTTCTGCAATTTGTTTTGTTTTATTCCTGTTACTAATAAAAAACAAAAAATTTATAAAATATATATATATATATATATTTTATTTATTTATTTTTTTGGTTTGTTTTACAATTCTGCCGCAGCACCTTCCACACGCCCCTGCTAATACGATCGATTGCAACCCTGCTACGATCGAACGCCCTTGGGGCCAAGACAGGAAGTCAAGCACACCTGCGCTCGACAATCACACCTAAAGGCTTGAGCACACTTGCGGCCACGCACCTACGGATCAGCACTACTGCACTCGATTGGGTCCAACCTTCGCTTGAGCGTGCTTCCAGAGGCAGCACCAGCAGATTGTAGCAGTTCCGTAGATTTAAGCCAAAAATTTATTTTGGTCCTTTTTGTGAGTTTTTTAGTTATAGTTTTTATTTTATTTTTTTTGTGTTAGTTTATTTTATTTAAAAAAAAATGGTTAATATTTTATGTGGGATATTTGCATGCTAAAAAGTGAGGGGGAAGCATGAATTTTCATTTTAATGATTTTAATGCCTCTCCTAGTTATAGGACACCAAGTCCTACTAACTACCCTAAAAAATTTTACCCACATGAACCATGTTCATACTACTCCAATCCTTATCATTATTATAGTGATTGTCCATCATGGGAACAAGTTTCTAATTTTTCATATGAGCAAATGAACACCAGTTTCTCCAGTCCAAGGTTTGATTCAAATTCCAATTATTACAAACTGGACTGGAGCAACCAATCTAATTTTTTATGTTCAGCTCAGGCTACAGGAAATTATGCTCCCCAATTTCAGGAATTGCACAATCTAGACTATCCGCAATTTGATCACTAAGCCCAACCTCCCACTTATCAGTCTACCACTCAAGTGTCACAACCTACACCACAGACATCACTAGAAGACATGTTGAAAGCATTCATGGAATCAACTAACAAGAACTGCAACAATCCCGGCGAGAACTGAAAGAATCCATGCAAGAGATCAAATATGCCACCACTCAAGTGCCACAGCTGGCACAACAGTCATCATTGGAAGACATGGTCAAAGCATCCATACAGTCAAATAACTAGATAATACAAGAATTGCAACAATCCAGGCGAGAACTGAAAGAATCCATGCAAGAGATCAAATATGTCAACACTCAAGCTACAGTAGGGTTGGAAGAATGGATTGGCTAGAGTGAGAATGAATATCCAGCTGAACATCAACTTGACCCAATGACTCAATATTGGGACAATGAGAGCATAGAGGATAATAATAAAGAAGAAGAGCTTCAAAGTCAGTTGATGATTGAAAGGCACTACATGATTGATGAGGATGAGTCCGAAAATTCTTATCATGAGCATGTCCAAGCCACCACCAACTTTGAAAGAGAGGAAAGTGCTACAAAAAATTATCTTCCTGAAGATGAGGTATTTCAATTTTGTCCAATTGCTCACATTGATGATTTAAAAAAGAGAATACACCAACTCAAGACAGTTAGAGCTACCTATGTCAGAGTTATGAATAAATGCGAACCATGTTTGTTTTGTGAATATTGTTATAATCCTTCTCACCACCAAAGCGAATGTCCATTCATTTTACACTACATGGTTGATGAGGATGAAATTGTGGATAATGAAGAGGAGCAAGTTGAGCATGCCCAAGTCAACACCACACTTGAGAGTGAGGAAATTGTGGATATCATTGAGGAGGAAGAAAAAGAAGAAGAAGTTGAGCACCCTGAGTAAGTTGAGCACCATGAGAATAGTGAGCCCCCAATGGATCCTAATCTGCCTAGTGACATGGAAGTGAGTACTGAAGCTCCTACTTGCATCACTGTCCCTCTTGAGACATATCAAGAATCCAAAGTTTCATCACCTGAATGTTTCAAAGAACCATCTTATGTCAAGATACTCAAGGACTTGTGCACACAAGCACACAAATCTAGGAATCACTTTCCTAAGAAGATCTTTCGAAGCAAGCAATTCTACATAAGATGGCGACACATCCTTCCAAAGTGTTATGAAGTTTTGAAGAAGAAAGGGTGGAAGGGATTGGTTGGATGTCCGCATGATAGGGGGAAGCGTTGTAAAGTTTTCTCCTCCAAATTCTTTTCTGCACTTCACTCCACAAATTCTTTCTTGCCTTTTTCATTACATTTTTTTTTTATTTATCATTTTGTTTCTTACAACAATTAATCTTATGATGTTTGTTTCTATGAAAAAAAAATATTGCTGTTAGTTTTGATGACAGGTGTTTCGGTGATTGAGTTTGGAGGATGCCCTGCCCCTTTTTCACACCTTGATGTTTTCTTACTTCCAATAATGTATTTCTATACTACACATTGAGGGCAATGTGTAATTCAAGTTTGGGGGTATGTAAAAACACTTTATTTGTTTATTTTTGTTCTTATTTATTTTTATTTGTTTTTTTGTGCTAAAAAAAAATGTGTTATGTTGTTGTCAAGTTTGAGTTAAACTATGACTGTAATTTGCATTTCATTGGCTTGTTTAAAGGGTTGAACACACCATTATATCATTAGGAGTCTGGGTCTTTTGACTTATTTTTCAGTAAAAGATATTTCACTTGTTTTGAAATAAATTTTTATGAGCACATTAATATGTTTTTTTGTGAGGTATGATGTTTGAGCTTAAGCTTTTTCTTTTTGAGATTTATATATATATATATATATAAAAGGAGGAAAAAGAAAAGAAAGATCATGTTGAGTTTTCCACTGAGTAACCGGACCTCTTGCCTTATTAAGCATTGAGTGTTCGTGTCAAAAGGTGTGACGTTCAGTGTTGATTTAAGATATGGCTACCTTGGCTTCATAACCTTTTTGACTTAGGTTAATAAGCTCTCAGAGATGTTCTACATATAGTGCCCTAAAGCCACCTGGCTTGGGAGTCATTGGTCTAACACTTATTACATGAGTCAAATAGAAAGCTTAAGGGAGTTAGACATTGCATAGCTTATAAAAAATAAATAAATAAATGCATATCTTGCCTTGGTTGTTTCATATGTTAGGGATTCTTATAAATTTTTTTGGAACTTGTTTTGAGTTTAAACTGAAAGCTTCATGATTATATGCTAATTACACTCTGCACTTTTCAAAACATATGAGGTCTCAATTGTCCATTTATGAGTGATTTGATTTTAGATTCCCTTTTGATTGTGATAATAGTGTTTGTCCTTTTAAGTTTGCTCATGAATAAGAATCATGGTTTATGTGAAACTTCTTTCTTGTTGACAACATAGTGCTACAATATTTGTGGTTACTATTCCTGTTAAACCCTCACGAGACTTCACTCGTCCACTAGGGATGCCTAGGGGTTTAAAAGGTTTGTTGCATATGCTAAATGCAATCGTCTCTCCCACGAAAGATGATTTATGTTTCTTACTTTCATTTTATCTTTCGTTTTGTTTTGCTAAGGGACTAGCAAAATGTAAGTTTGGGGGTGTTTGATAAGTGCCAAATATTGCATATTTGGACCCCTTTATTTACATTAGTTAATCCTTTAGCTGTGTCGTTATTTAATATTTTGTGTTAGTTTTGTGTTTTTAGTGTTTTGTAGGTCATTAAAGAAAAACTACAGCTTTAAAGGAAAAAATGCAAAGTTTGGAAGAAAGCATACTTTGAGAAGACCTAGATGATGTGGTTAAGTTTAACCAAATCCAAGAAAAAGGTTAAATTGGATCAAAGATCAGAATGGATAAGATTTCGGATTGGATTCAAATTCAGATTCTGTACACATCTTAGTATTTTGACCATAACTTTCTGCTCAAATATCGGATTGAAGTGTTTCAAGCGGCATTGGAAATCTAAGTCAAAATCATACAATTTGTTGTGAAATAGGATTTTCCTAATTTGGATGGTTACTATTCTAAAATCTCCTTGCAATAAAAGGACACAAATTTGGACGAATCCTATTCCGATTTCAGACTTCTATTTTGACTTGGAGACAGACCTCTGAATTATCTAGGTTTACTTGGGCTTCTAGGACTTCTCTAAGCCTATAAATAGACCTCTTTTGCATTCAAGAAAAGATACACAATTCCATAAACTAGTTTTAGGATACAATTTTGGAGACAGAATGTAATCCACAGCTTTTCTTTTAGTTTAGTTTTTCTTTAGGTTTTAATTTCATTGTCATGTGGAGCTAAATTTTCAACTAAGGCTGGGGATGAAGCCTCACCGATGAATTACAACATTGCTTTATTATAAGTTTTTATTATTCTGATTTGATTGGTTTATTATTTCAATTATTTTACTTATTTTCAATATGTGGCATGATTCTTGGATGTCTTGTTGTATTCAATGATACACTTGATGATTTAGGATAATTTCACATAATTGATTGCTTGGTTTTTAACTCATAAAAATTGGATATCCCTTGTGATTTGTTCTACGGATACATCTGGTGTTTCAATTAAATTTGGATTCCTTTTGTGATTTGGTCAATGAATGGATACATGGGATGATTTTGATTAATTCTTTGAAGCATATTAAAACATACATAAGATTTAAATTGTGAGAACTTCGGATTAATATTGATGAATATAAAATATGTTGTTATGATTTGGTGAGTGTAGATTCTGCATCCTTAGTGCCTTTATCTATTGATTTACTTAGTTTATTTAGTTTATGTTTAGTCTTTTAATTTTCAAAACCAAAATCAAAACCCTTTTGGAACTAGGTTAGGATTTAATTAGTCTAAATATAAATTGCTCTTTCAAAAATACAATTCTCTTTGGGATTGACCTTGCAATCCATTAACTACAATCGATTCATGCACTTAAGAGTTAATATAAATTGACAAAACATAACACATCAATTTCTAAGAATCACTTTAAGAATTTCATGAATTGTACCTCAAAGTCATCACGATCATCCGAAAATATCAAAATCCTTAAATCACAAATGTAAATCTCAAAATATCTTAGAGATTCTAGGGTATATCTCATTTCATCAATACATGCAATACTTAGGCATTCACTTCATGTTACTACGTAATCCTTATTCATCAATTCATATATTACAAACTCAATCATAGTGTCATTATTGTCATCAACCAAACCTTAACCATGATTAAAAACTCATCTAAACTCTTATATCACCAATTTAATTACAAGAATCATTTCACAACCTACATCCATAAGACCATTTTGTCACCAAGTCAATTACACAATCATATCACAACCTAAATCTATAAAACCATCATACGATTTTTAAATCATAATCAATAATCTTTCCTAAATCCCCGAGACATCTCAAAATATACTTTTATTGATCGATACTCAAGAAAATTGCTGCTAATCGAAATGGGTAGGTACTATAGATCACAACCTATCTTCCATCTAAAAAAAAATCCATCTTTGTCAACAACTTGATCACCATACTCAAAATCCCCACATTACTCTCACTTAAGTTGATTTTTTTTTTTTTTTTTTTTTTTTTAACATGTGATGACACAACAAAAAATATAAACCATTAGAAAAATACTCTTGCATCATTTATTAGAGACTACAAATACAGACTCTATTTGGCCGGAATGTGGCTTCCCATTACCCCAAATATATATATATATATATAAAGTCTGCAAAACCTTATAACATTTGCTCTAATACCATAATTGTAACATTCCCAACCCGTTAAGGCTGGATTTGTCACTTTTTTCTTTTACAATACAAACTTTGCCAAAGATCTATAAGGTCTTTGGCAATAATAACATGTACCCAGTGGCACTTGCAGTTGTTGAGGCAGAAACCAAAGACAGTTGGATATGGTTTCTTAAGACTTTGGTCTCAGATCTTGGCACCCCTCTTGCACAAGGTTGGACATTCATTTCTGATCGTCAAAAGGTAACTATATTATAAGTTCATTAGGTTTATTTGTTTTTGTTTTTCATTGTTTTCATTAAAAGATAACCAAGTGTTGTTTATTACTCATTGTGGTTGTAGGGGCTGCAACCAGCGTTTGATGTGGTGCTTCCTGGGGGTGACCATTGGTTCTGTGTGAGGCACTTGTATGCGAACTACAAAGATGCAGGTCATCGTGGTCTTGCATTGAAAGACAAGTTATGGGCTGCGGCTGCAGCATACACTGAAGCTAAATTCCATAAGGAAATGGATGAATTGAAGCATATAAGTGAGGATGCATACAACTACTTGTCAAATGTTGACCCAAGCTCATGGTCCCGAGCTTGGTTCAATACATTCCCGAGGTGTGATCTGCTTGTCAACAACCTCTATGAGTGCTTCAATACTTACATCCTGAATGCGCGTGACCTGCCGATCATATCGATACTGGAATTCGTAAGGAAGAAGTTGACGAAGAGATATCAAACGAAGAGGGATGGCATCCGCACCATGATTGGGAGGCTATGTCCAAGGGTTGTTGCCAAATTTGATGAAATTGGACAGGTTGCTGGGCATTGCTACAGCACATATGCTGGGGCTGGATTATACGAAGTCACACACAATAATAAACAATATGTTGTGAATTTGTTGAGGAAAACTTGTGGCTGTAAACAGTGCGACATGACAGGAATCCTATGTGCACATGCAATGTCAGCAATTTGGTTTTTTAATGCAAACCCCGAAGACTATGTAGATGATTGGTATAGTGTTGAGATGTATAAAAAAGCCTACAATGACATTGTGTATCCAATGCCCATAGAGGACCAATGGGTGAAGACTAACTACGACCACGTGGATCCCCCCATAAGTAGAATACAACCAGCGAGGCCGAAAAAAGTAAGGACAAGGGGTCCAGAAGAGCCAGTTAACCAATACCGTATGAGGAAGGGTGGAGTGAGGATGAGATGCGGCAAATGCAAAGGGGTTGGACACAATAGCAGAACATGTCCACGGAACAGAGCAGAGGCGGTAGATTACAATAGAGGAAGCAGTAGTGCCAGACAACATGAGGTGACTTACTATATGTTTTGTATTATTATTATTTTTATTTTTTTAATATACTGTATTATGTTAATATTTGACAAGTTTATTATCATAGGTACAAGATGGTAGTGGTCGAACTGTACATGGTTAGAACCCAACTCCCTAGCCAACCATTGAGGCTGAAACAATAAGTGATAAACTGTTTACAGGTCATTACTCATGACAATTAGTTCATTTCATTTGATTTACCAAGTTTACATCATATGTGCAGGTTTCGCAAGAGACTGGTGCATCTTCTATAGGTAGAGGGAGTACTAGGGGTAGGGGTAAGGGTAGGGGTAGAGGTAGAGGCAGAGGCCAGTTTAAACCTACCCCAGAAGGGTCTACTGGACTGCAAAGGGGTGGACCAAGGACTAGGGGAGGGCCTACTGGAGTGCATATTGGTGGACCAAGGACTAGGGGTGGAGGTAGAGGTTAGTTTCAAGGTACTGTCCACACAGTCAGATTATATGGGCCTTCTCAACATCAAACACCACAGTCGCAGAGCAATGCTAGTGTGAGCAAACTATTTATAACATTATCTCATTGTGGTGCATTTTGCTTTTGGATCACAATGAAATGTTATTTCAATATTTCAATTATAATAGTATCTCAACTATTTAATATTGTAATTGTAAAATGTTACACAGTTTCAGGGTACTGTCAACACCGTAAGGTTGTATGGACCACCTAATACACAGACCACCTAATACACAGTCCGCACAGTCAAAGAGGAATGCTAGTGTTAATGTGAGTACTTCAACCCACTTGGTGTTTCTTTTGTTAAATTATTATACACTTCAATTCAACTTGACGAATGATGTTAATTAAATGATATTATTTTTATGTTTAGAAGAATCGATACAGTTTGGCACGTGGATTATTATAGTTTGGGTTGGATTTTTTTTTGTTTTGTTTTGAAGAGTATGAATGAAGTTAATGAAAGCTCCCAACAAAAAATTAGCTTGAATATATCGTTTAAAGTGTGTACGTTTAACAGGTAAAAGGAAAATTAGGTGGTTAATGTGGTTAATGTGGTAGGAGGCTGTTTGTGTGATTTATGCAGGTGTGTACGTTTAACAGGTAAAATGAAAATTAGGTGGTTAATGTGGTTAATGTGGTAGGAGGCTGTTTGTGTGATTTATGCAAGTGTGTACGTTTAACAGGTAAAATGAAAATTAGGTGGTTAATGTGGTTAATGTGGTAGGAGGCTGTTTGTGTGATTTATGCAGGTGATTACCAATGATGTAATGTAATCATTAATAGAGACTTTGATATTTAGTTGGAAATTTTCTGATTTTGCCTATTTTTGTTTATGTGATTTTTCAATTTTGATAAGTAGATGTTACAGTGCAGTGACGTTCTTTTTTTTTTTTTTGGTGATTTTTCAATTTTTTTTTTTTTTAATGTCACACGACTCTCAATTGACACGTTAATTTTTTATACAATTTAGAATATGAATTGTATATAAGGAGTGCTAATGTGAGCCCATACTTGTCGACGCAGGAACATGGAACATCGCAACCAAAAGGGTCTGCTCAACCAAGTGGAGCTTCTCAGCCTTCTCAACCACAGTTGGGGCGTACTACTGCATGTACATCAACGCCTGTAAGAAGAGGTAAAACTGTTGTACATACCGTGCAGAAGGCAATTGCAGTAATGGAGGATAACAAGAGAAAAAGGAAGAAGCCAGATTGGTAAAAATATTAGATCCAAGGAAAGGGATTACTACAAAGACAATTGGTCATTTTGGATGTGTATATATATATATATATATATATATATATATATATATATGACATTGTATATATATGGTTGATGCTACAATTTGGTCATTTTGGATGTGTAATATATATATATGGTTAATGTTTAGACGTATTTACAACTTATTATTTATGATAGAAAATTGAACTTGAACTTAATTTTCCAAAATCATTTCCTTATATCATGAACATACTCTTGACTACAATTGCACAGGAAAAACACCAATTAGACCAGTATTACGTGTAAACGCTGCTTTGAAGAACACAAGCAATGCAATTCAGTTGGAATAGGTGAATGTACAAACAATTGAAACTCCTCAAATTGTCATATCAGGAAATTGAAATCGAAACATCTCAAACATATAACTACTAAGACATAGGTTTTGCACTTCAATACAACCCACTAACTAATAGTCCTTAAACTACATAGGTTTCTCCCTCTCACGGCAACATTGCCCTACTAATAGTGCAGTGACGTTTCTCCCTATCATTAACAAAACAAGACAACAACAAAAAAGCTAAGATCAAACAAGTGGCCAATGACATCCTTACGTTTTTTTCGATGCTACTGTTTTTGCACTTTTCAGCAGCAATCTGCAACGCCAACTTCGCCAGTTCAGTTTCAAAACCTTTCTTCTGATCAGCTATCTGGGCATTGAACTATGACACAGGGAGCATAGCTTCTTCGTCAACCCACATAAAATAATCACAACCACGATCACCTTCACTCTGCATATTTGGTAAATGAGAATTACTAACCAATTCACAAACATAGTGTAATATAATTTAGTGCTAACTGAAAAACAATGGGTTCTTCAAAGTCATCTACTAATAATTTATCTTTTCAAATAGTTTAAAGTTTATAGTTTATATTACTTCATTTAAATATACTGATAATGGGTTCTTCATAGTTTATATTACTTCATGTAAATATACAAACAATGGGTTCTTCATAGTTTATATTACTTAATTTAAATATACAGATAAGTTCAATATAAATTCTCACCCAAATAAATATTCCAATAGGTTCACAATTGATGAGTGCCACTCATACAATTGTGGATATTCTAATCTTTTTTCTCCTCACGGCCACAGAACTAAAAAACATGGAACATGTCACCTCAACTAATAACATTTAGGATGTGAAATCATGATGTAGGATTAATGACCACAAACCAATTTGGTAATATATATATATTTTTGTACTTGATTAATGAATGATGATCCTTACAAAAAAAAAAAAAATTAATGTCTCCTCAAACAATGGAGTTCTGCATGAACTATTTTAGCACTCAATTTCGAAAAGTAAATAGCATTTATTGAGCATAGGCAATAGCAATAATTTAGCATTTGGAGGAATTAAGCATTATCATCAATTTGTTGAACATTCTCGTTCAGCAATTTTGATTGTTGTTGCCTTCATAATTCTGCAGTCTTGGGTAAGTTAATAATTTATTATTTTGTTGTCAAGATGTTTAACTTTTAAACTCCATTTTTAATAATGGCAACAAAACTTCCCAGTCATTTTTTATTTACTCACCTTTCATTTTTATATGTAAATATTTGACTGGGGTTGCTATTTGTTTTGATAGCTATACTGCTATGATTAAATGGGTTCGGCTGGACTTGATTTTGAGATTTTGGGGAGCAAAATAAAATGGAGTTTAAAAGTTAAACGTCTTCACAACAACAATCAGAATTATGAAGTCAATTCATTCAACATTTTTGAATTGACGTCAATGCTTAATTCCTCCAAATACTATTTAAACAAACGGAGAAACAAAATTCAAACCAACAATCCCACTGTACAAAATTCAAACCGACAATCACTGTACAAAATTCCCACAAATACAAACCAACAATCAATGTACAAAATTCAAACAAATGGAGAAACGAAGAAAGCAAGAAATCGAAAACCCCTAATTTTTAAATCCCTAAATTCGCACCTTGTATTTACCGCATCCAATAAACCTTCTACCAAGATTTTTCTGCGTGCAAGAAGTCATCACTGGTGATTCAATTTCGCACAGGCATTTCGTACACGCAGAGGTAGACTTCACCGGTGAACTTTCCATAGACAGTACACAGCCACTCGCATTATCGTCAGCGAGCTCATTTCCAATCTTCTCCATTGTTGACGAGCTGTTGGCCGAAATCTTCACACTATAAAGTCAATCTTTCTTCACACTAAATGAAACTATCAATACATCTGCAAAACGCCCAAAATCATTCTCCACAAACCCAAAAAAAAAAAGAGGAACAACTCAATGGGTTACCTTCAGTGACCAATTGGGCTGTTTGGAGGAAAAGATTTGTGGCTTCTTCGGTTTTGCAGGACGACAGCGTGACGAGGGGACAATCGGAGTTGAGGGGGACAAATGGCACGACCTGCTGGGTTTTTGGTTTTGCAGGACCACGACGTGACAACGGCAAGATTCGATTGGGCTGTTTGGACGGAATGATTTCTGGGTTTTTGGGTTTTGCAGGACGACGGCACGACGGCGGGACGACGGACGCTTGGCGTGAGGGGCTATATCATCGGAGCTGTGGGCGCAGAGAAGCGAATCGGCCATGGCGTGCGTGAGGGGGAGGGGGGGAGATGTCTGCGTGGGATTGATCGAGAAGGCCAAATGGGTTCTATTAACCCTGAGCAAAACGGCGCCGTTTTGCTCCCCCTTATATATATATATATATATAAGGGCATTTTTGTAACTTAACTGTAGCCAAACGACGTCGTTTTGTAGTTTCCGTCCAGACTAACGGAGTGGCCAAAATGCAACAGTTTGGTAGTTTAGAGGGCTACTTTATGACTTTTGGAACATCAGGGGGTTAAATCGAAAACGACTGACTGGTAGTTTGGGGGGCTTTTTTATATTTTTCCCTATAAAAATTGGGAGTAGTAAAGAGATTTCATTGTGTTTTATGCTGTAGTGGGATGCTCCTTTATAGACGTAGCTAGGAATTTGAGTCGCAAAGGGACTCATACTTGACTTTCCTAGGATATTGGTTTGTTTTGATGCTAATCTCTGTGGATCTTTTTTATAACCACCTTTTGAATCAGCTAAATGCAATTGACCGTATCTTACTAGATCGAGTTTGTTTGTTGGGATCAGGTTTGTTAAGTGGGCGGATCGAATTGGAATTCTTTATATGTTGGAGTGTGAATTGCATGTATCTTTATGTGTTGAGTGAGTGCATGCCACTATGCACGTTGGGCTTAGGTTTTGGAATGTCAATAACCCTTTTCTTTGAGGACCTTGGGCTTTGTTTTTGATGAGAGAAATAAGGCTTTAAGCCTTTGAATAATCATAATGGGCTTTCCTTAGGCCCACTCCAATAATATTATCTTACCTTTTTTTTTTTGTGGACCTTGGGCTTTGTTCTTGACTAGAGAAATAAGGCTTTAAGCTTTGTTTGAATAATCATAGTGGGCTTTTCCTTTGGAAAGCCCACTCCAATAATATTATCTTTATATATATATTATGGTGACCTTTTTCCCTTTATATTCAATATTGAAGATCAAAGGAGTAGGGGTGGGCGGGTGGGCATAGGTCGGTTTGGGTGGGTTTTGGCATTTTCAGTCACCCGACCCAAGCCCAGCGGGTTTAACAACCCAACCCGCTACCCGGATTCAAACCACCAAATCCGCCGCGTTTCGGGTAGGGCAGGGTGAGTTTGTTGGGGTGGGGCGGGTAAGAATCCAAAGCTCTTCCAAGGTTTTTCTCAGCAAACTGATTTGAGAGAGAGAATATTACTTGCAGTGGGAGGAGTAGGATCGGAGAGCTTTGCACTTTGAGAATTCGTTGGGCAAATGCGACTGGTCGTTCGTTGTTGTTGAGAACTCGACGGGATTGTTCTCGTTTTCTTCTTTGTCTTTGCTTTCTTTGATTTCATTGTAGTTTTGTGGAGAGAAGAAGAAAATCAGAGGGAAAGAAGAGAAGAAAATCAGGGAAAGAAGGAGAAAGAAGATAAGAAAATCAGAGGAGCCACTGCTGGCTGCTGCGTGAGATGAGAGACAAGAGGGAAAGGGTGAGAGATATTTTGGGATTTTAGTGTTAGGTTACTAATGAGTGGGGTGGGGCGGGTCGGATTGGGTCGGGTACCCGGATTTTAAAAAATCAACCCGTAATTCGACCCGATCTGTGCGAGTAACCCAAAAAACCAACCCGAATCCGTGTTTTCCTTTAGAAAAAATGGGAGGGGCGGGGCGGGTTGGGCGGGTATTTGCCCACCCTAGAAAAGAGTGGCGGATTTTGTTGGGAGAAGCTTTGGGGAAGAATTTGAGTGACTGGGCAGCGGGGCCTACACATCATCTTTCTCTGGGTGCCCCCAAAAATCAGAAACAATGGCGAACTCACCTCCACCATCGTCACCTCCCTCGGCCTCCAATTCGGAGAACTCAGCCACCAGCCCCACCCCCTCTCACTCTCAAAAGCCTCAGGTCTTCTCTCTCTCTCTCTCTCTCTCTGTGTTAATTTCTAGAGTATGTTTGTGTTCTGCGTAATGATCGTTTCGAGGGTTTCCTCAATTTGTAAGGTTGAAGAAGCAGCGAATAATGGTGCAACCCTTACTGTGGACGACAACAAGCCTGACTTGCCCGAGCACTTGGAGTTAGTTTCTTCCTTTTTTTTTTTTTTTTTTAATTTATTTCTTTCCATATTTTGCATGCATGTCTATGCAAATCTTTTTATGATTAATCCTTACTCCAATACATTCTTCCTTGTTCTTTGTTTGTGTGTAATGCATGGTCGATTTTTCCCCCAATGAGAAGAGCACTTTTAGTAAGCGAAATGAGGACTTACCCTTCTGTGCAATGTCGTTTCGCTTAAATATCCATTTTGGCTATTGAGAAAATCAATAGAAATTTAGGGAAAATTTTAAAAGTTTAAAAGATTCAACCAGGAGGCGGTTAGTTTCACTGAATAGGAGTGTATTCAATCTTTTAAGGGTTCAAAATAGTGGATATTTTGATGTTCAGAGAGTTAATTTCTCTGCTTTTACATTGTTCTGAGCGACCAAATGGATTACAAAGGAAGATAACAAAACAAGTTAAGTAACAGATACTAAGATGATTCAGTCAAAGAAACTGCCTTAATTCTTAAATTCCCTTTTAATGGACAGTTCCGCAACTCAAATGGGAGTTTTCCTGTTCTGGATTTCTTACAGGTTGAAGATGAAAATCTTACTAATCTAACAATGGTGTGTGTTTGCAAACTTAATGGTGAAAAAACAGCATTTTGTATGTGCCAACATAACTAGAAGGGTGTGTGCAAAAGATGCCAGCAATTGCGAGAAAAAAACACAAAATTGGAGTTGTTCATAAGTTTTAAGAGCTTTTTTGATGATGTTATGTAAGACTGGTAATGTGTGGGTAAAAATAGTTATGAAATGTGACAACAGGTAGACGTCACCTTTAGTGAGCAATGTTTCAAAAGCCATGGTTGTAAGCCTTTTAAAATCTATGTAATATGTATGGTGATACAAGTCTGGTCTCTGACATGTATATGAGCTATCTATTTCGGTTGCTGCAACGAACTGCAACAGAAGTCTAAGTACCCAAGAAAGTGTCAACCAAATATATATCAAAATAGAAACAAATGCCAAAACTGCAAATGGTTTACTAAAAGTTGAGCTGTGTCCCCCATCTCGCTAGATGAAAAGAAAGGGAAACTTTCATTGGTGATTTAGATGATAAAACTGTTGGAGGTTTAGAATCTTATGAGACTCAATTCACTTTGTGCTTGATTGGATTCCCCCCACCGCGCTGCCCAATTATTTTCTTTGTCCTTGTTAAAGAAGGTTTAGGTTTTAATAACTTTGTTATCTTTTGAGCTATGCTTTGGATTGGTTTAAAAGCAATTATATCTTTCCTTCTTTTTTCTGATTCCGCTTCTATTTAAGGTGCTGCAAAATCGTGTCTGATTGGAATTTAACCATCAGCATTATTTGGAAGCAATAATATTGTCTACAAGGGATTTCCTTTAATTAAGTTGGTAAGTGATGCATGCGATTGTATGTTGCTAAGCTAGGCACATAGAAATGGGTTCCAAATAAAGAAATGAATGCTATTTTTGCTTTGAAGTTTAATTCATTTGCAGAAAATAAGGCAGCAATCACAATTACTCTCTATTAATACTTCTTGTATAATGTTTTAAATATTTGTTTGTTGTATATTAATGTTTGGAGAAACTTCACTTAAAACTATTGAACTATCACGCATTTTGAGAAGACCCTCTCAAATTTAAAAAAAACTCTCAATTTTATCTTCTGAACTTTCAATTTGATGCAATGTACCCCCCTCCGTTAGAATTTATACATTAAAAGTGATAAAATGACTTTTATACCCTTGACTTTTTTATAAAATTACAAATTTACCCTTAATTTCAAATTAAAAATAAATAAATAAATGAAAATTGAAGGGTAATTTGGTTTTTTTAATCATTTCCTTTAGGGGTTAACAACTGAATTTGACGGAGGGCGGTCAATTGAATCAAATTGAAAATTTAGGAGGTTAAATTGAGAGTTTTTGAAATTTGGAGTCTTCTCAAAATGCGTGGTAGTTCAGGGGTTTAAAGTGAAGTTTTTTCATAATGTTTTCTTATGTGACCATTGTTTGACTGTATACATCTAGACATCTCCTGTGTGCCAAGGGCGCCTTATACTTTTAATGATATTTTGATTACTTAGCAAAAAAAAAAAAAGAAAACAAAAAGACGAAACAGAAATATATTAATGTTCCACTAAACTTGAGTTTGAAAGTTATTCTGTAACACCCCCTAATATAATCATAATGAATATGGTTTCATTATTTTCTCCATATGCATGTGTGGGCATAACTTAGGGGTAAGAAATTGTTTCAAAACTGTTTTTCTCTCTTGTATGCACACACATGCTTGTGCACAGGCACCCCACTAAAGATGAGGCAGTCACCAAGTAATTTGGTGTATGGCTTCTTCTTGTCTATAATAGCAGAGGGACGGTAATTTTGTAGGTAACCCAAGTATGGCTTTAAGCTTAGGCATCTAGACTGTGATGCTTGGATTTCATTCTTGTGCTGGTAACTAGGTTCATACTTTAGATACTGTACATAAGTTTTGTATTTTAAGATTGGAACTTTTAATACCTAAAACTTTTCAATACCTTAGTGCTAGATGCTAGTCTCAAGCATATCTATAGCACGGATAACAACTGTTTGTTTTTTTATCTAGCATTATACTTAAACATCTTTGGGCTTCGTGTGAGTTCATTGTATGTTTATTTTGGATAAATATATTATAAGTTTCTGAGTCAACCCGTTAAAACTAAAAAAATCCCTAGGTTTTTGTTCTTTTCTTTTTTTTTTTTCTTTTTTTTTTTTGTTCGATTTTTTACTCACTGTGTTAATCGAAATGCCAATAAAATCTCTACCATTAGATTTTATAATGCCCGTTAGTCCCACTCAAAACACACAATTTTGTCACGTCAACATAATAATTTTTTATTAATTTAATTTTTTTTTTTTTTTTAAAAAAAAAAAGTTGAAGGGGTAGCCAACTGTGGGGCTGCCATCCCCCAACCCCTATGGGGTCGCTGCAAGCCACCCTAAGGGTAGTTTGCCCACCCCAGCTAGGGGTTGCTCGCAGCCACCCCTTAGGTGGTTTGGGGTGACCACCCCAAACCACTTGCCACTACTGGCCACCCCTTCAACTTTTTTTCTTTAAAAAAAAATTTAAAATTTTTTATTTAATTTTTAAATTAAATTAATAAAAAATTATTATGTTGAGGTGGCAAAACGATGCATTTTGATTGAGACTAACTGGCGTTACAAAAATCTAACGGTAGGAATTTTGTTGGCATTTTGATTAACCCATGGAGTAAAAATTCGAAAAAATTCGAGAAAAAGAAAAAAGTTTTGGCGAGTTGACTCAGAGACTTATATTATATTTACCCTTTTATTTTCTTTCTTTTTATGAAAAAAAAAAAAAAAAAAAAAAATTCTCCTTTAAAGATAGCACTTATACCTATTTATATTTTACTTAAACTATCTTATACCTATTTATATTTGTGATTGCTAAGCTCACAATTCTGGTGAAGTTTAATTTAGGGAAAAGTTCAAATTTTCCTCTCAAGCTATCACTTAATTGACGATATTTCTTCCAAACTTTCAATTGAGATAATATCTCCCTCAAATTGCAAAAAATTGTCAATATATCCCCATTGATGAAAATACCCTTAATAAAATAATAAAAAATAAAAATAAAAACAAAAACAAAAACTAATTTTTTAAAAAATAAAAACCTAGGTGTGGAAATTTAAAAAATAAAATAAAATAAAATAAATCATTTTTTCTTTAAGAAAAAAAAATGGTTTTGTTTTTATTTTTTTTTTTTTTTCAATTTATTAGAGTATTTTTGTCTTATTGAAAAAACATCAGGGTTATTTTTGTCATTTTTTTGGCCTTTAGGGGACATTGTCACAATTGAAAGTTTGGGAGGGACATTATCGATTGGGTTGTGGCTTAAGGGGGGTATGTGGACTTTTCCTTTTAATTTATATAATTTGAACTCCCTGTCCCACAATAGATGTCTTTTTATTTGGTTGCAAAACATATCCATTTTACTTTCATGTCCAATATTAAGGAGCCAATACACTAAGTTGCATACTTTTCCATTTTGTCCCTTATTTTAAAAATAAATTCTATTTTTTTTTTATACCTTTGAAATGGTAATTACCAAAAGGAAATACTAAAAGGTGAGTTGTCAATGCATTTCTTGATTTCACCAAAAAAAGTATCAGAGGCTACCAAAAAAAGTATCAGTGAAATTTATTTTGGGACAAAGAGATCTATATCAGAGGCTAGATTGCATATCAAGTTCTTCATTTTTGTCAGGTATCTTGACAGTGCAGACTACATTGAGAAGTTCAAGAAATATGAAGCTGACTACACTTGCCGGTTGATGGCAAAATACTTCTCTAAGAAGAATCTATATGGAGGTAAGCAATAACTGCTATAATTTATGTGTTGCTTTGAACATTTTAAAAAAACTATTCTATTTTTGCTTTGATATTTCTTTGTGCTCTGTGTAGTAGTCTTGTACAACTTGGTTTTGGATTCTCATCTTTAATTGAGTGAAAATTTGGCAAGCGGTTTTGTGTATTCTGAGTTCTTTCCCAAATTTTTGTTAGAAAGAAGATTCTCTTGATTGGTCAATTTCTTATATAACTTATAGGGGTGTAAACGACCTGAGTCTGAGCGAGCTTCTCTTGATCGGGCTTGGCTCATTTAAATTTTACTCGAGTTCAAGGTCGAGCCGAGCTCAAGGACGAGCTAAAAAATTGAGCTCGAGCTCATAATAAGTCGAGCTGAGCTGGCTCTTATATTTAATTTTTCATTTTTAATTTAAACTTCAAGTACTCTTAAACGGCTCAAGAAGCCAGCTTACATATAAGCATTTGCTTAGTCTGGCTAGTCGAGTATGGAGTCTGAGTCAATACAGTAAGACACTTGGTTTCGAAGAGAGAGGATATGCATCCTTTTATAGATAAGAAAACTTGGGGATTAGTGTCTTCTTAGCAATGTGAGATAAGTTAATAGGTTGTATTCATTGCAGTGAGACAACGCCCCTTACAAAAAATATTTTTTCAACGTCTCTCTCTCAATCTCACTCACTAGTCGGCTCATCTTCCTCACTCTTACTCACCAGACAGCACTGATCCAAAGTGTTTGGGTCTGTTTGACTTTTCAATAGTTTCTGCCTTTTTCAATCTCACTCAATAGTTTCTTCTTGATTCTTCTTCCTTTTGTTTGCGTTTGTTCTAATTGAATCTGGGTCTTTTTAATGATTGCTCTCTCTCTCTCTTTGATCACAACTAAGTGGAGAAAGCTTGTTTTTATTTGGGTGAAAAAGACGAGCAACAGAGAATCACAGATGGAAAGATAGGGAGAGAGAGAGAGAGAGAATAATGTTAAAAAAAAAAATTTATATATAAAATAAGTTATATAGTATATTTGTTATTATTGACTAATGTTGTTAGTAAATAAAAAAATATACGAGTTGAGCCTAATAAGTTTGTCAAGCCTTATACGAGCGCGCTCACGAGCCTAACCGAGTCAATCCGAGTTTGTTTCAGTTAATTTTTGAGCCATGATTTGTGTTCACGAAGTGCCTCATTTAATAATTGAGTTGAGCACAAGTCGAGGTTATACGAGCCGATCCCGAGTTCGCATGCGTGCGGCTTCGCTCGCGAACATCCCTAAACGTATATATACATGTCAATTATGTAATTTTCAATTACTGTTATTGGCTTTAAATACACTGTAGTGGCAATGCTTTGAGGTAGTTGAAGGTATAGAGGGTTAGGTGCAACACCCCCTCGATAATTATTGATTATTATAATCATCTTGAGGCATCTGGATATTAAACTAGTAGGGAAATGGCTATAATTAAATTTTTTTTTCCTTCTGTCACTCTGACATCATGTAGATAATATTCACTAGAGCACTACATAACATATCACATATGTTCATAGCTACATAATAGTCACTGTATTGGCTATAATTAAATATCATAAGCCATCTAATAGCTACATTGGTCATGTTTACCTATATCGATGTATAGCTAAGCCAAAACTATACAGTCAAAAATACCCTCAAAGCTCTCGTCTATCGATTACTTCGGTTGCTCGTCCCTTGCGTTGATTTTTATAAAAGAATGTATTACAAGTGGAAATGTGGGTCCACGACTTGGTAAGCAAACATCATTCATGAGAAGTATATGATGTGAGCCCTAGTTAAAACAAGAAGAATTTTTTTATAACTAATCGAAGTATCATTAAAAGTATAAGGCATCTTCAAGTACACAAGAAGTATATAAGAGAAAACACCTATTTAAAAGGAATAAAAAAAAAAAAAAAAAAAAAAAAAATCATGAAAACTCTAAATTCTTAAACCCTAAATTCTTGGCTTGTATATATGTAAGTCTTAAACCCTAAATTCGCAACTTTCAATCAATCGGAAGCCTACGATCCTCACCATGCTCTATTTATTTGCACCAAAATGTATCTTTATTTTTATTATTTTATTATTTAGTTCAAAGTTCTGTTTCCTTTTGGCATTTTCTTACTTGGGGTATTACATTAGGCATGTTAAACTGCACATAATCTGGAATCTACGAGGGAAAAGAATGAATTTCTCTAAAAAAATTTTATTCAAGACAGCTAATAATGTTTATTGAATCCAACTTATGCCTTTATATAGGCTACAACATAAAACCCTAAACCGATTAACATCAAATTATGAAATAACCCTTCAAAGGAAACAAAATATAGCAAATAAACGAAAAACGCCATTCAGTCTTAAGTTCATGTTCGAAGCGCATTTGAATGCCACTTCCAACTAGATAGTCTACCTGATCCACAGTTCGAATGGTGCTCCCTATGATCTTTACACAATGCATTGTGCCTGACTTCCTACATTGTAATTAGTCTGCAGTCTTAACTCCTCAATTGAATGCCTTTTTCCGAGCCTTCTTCCTCTTGAATTGCTCCATGTAATCTCGTGCAAATTCAGTGAAGGGTCATACATCAAATTAGTATCTCCCTCCCTCCCTCTCTCTTCTTGTGCAAATTCGGTGTGAAGGGTACATCAAATATGCATATCTCTCTGTCTCTACTTGATCCCAGACCTCGTAATGTTCTCTTGCTCCTTCTGGCACTCTTCCCTCTGCTTCCTCTTCTCCACTTTGCCCTATCTTGTGACCTACTTCAGCTCCGTCACTCTCTCTATACGCCCTCTTTATCTCCTTTTGCCTCCCTCTCTCCTCCAAGCGTGTGTTGTTTCAACTCACCTTTGTTGCTGATGCCCTTCGCTTCCACTTCCACCCAAAGATCTTCCTGGCTATCACCTTGTTGTAGCTTGGGTTGTACAAGTTCTCCCCCTACGCAATGGGCCTAGAGCACCGTAACTGCCCCTACAACTGTTTGCAAAATGTGGTTCTTGGATAAGACCCAACTGATAACCCACAATCTGATGAGACACATGTTTGTGATTTCTTGTTTAAATAGAATGCGTAGAGGTATGTTAGATGAGAATTGAATTTGTGTACGTGTCATATTTGCAGGCGACATATTTGATGAGAAAATGACAATAGATGATGAGATGATAAAGTCAAGCAGGTAGAATGAAATTGAAGCATGTGATTTAGAAGTTGGAAGTGGGGTGAAGCTAATCTGTTGATTGATTGTGCATAGGTGGCCTTGTACTCGATCATATGCAGACCCAGTCTGCGGTTTCGAAGAGCAAAGCACCGCTGCTTATTCACATGAAGAGCAAAGCACCCCTGCTTATTCACAGGGGGTCTCAAACGGGAAGCTCCCGGTGAAGAAGAATAATGGCTGACGGATGTTTCCTTACTCTTTTTTCCTACCTCTCTCTCTCTCTCTCTCTCTCTATATATATATATATATATATTTGAAAGAAAACATGTTCAATACCAGATATATTTTACTTATTATGAAAATTTATTGTTAGACGTGGCAACCACAGTGGATTGTTAAGTAACATGTCAACAAGACTCATGTGGCATTAATTGATTGATTGATTGATTTATCGTTAATTATTTGGATAGTAGATTGGCGGAAGGACTTGCAAGTCGTTTATCTGCTACTAAAGTAAGGTCATTACGCTTAGTGACTCACCCTCTTTATCTCTCACTGGCCCATATAAACTCCAAGAATCCGACAATGTTTTGTTCAGGTAACCTAATATTGTAAATTACCAACTAAAATTAATTTAAACAAGATTGATTATAAGGTGAATAAGTAATTTTGGGAAGAAAAAGTAAAATCAGAGATCTCATTGTCAACCAATCTCCGTCCTTCCATCTTTTTCTTTCGTCACATATATTTTATTTGTGTCCAGTAATTTTTTGTGACTGTCATGCCATTTTTGTGAGTTTTTTTTTTTTTTTTTTTTTTTTCAAAAAAACCAACTCACCACCAGCATTTATTGTGTTTGTTACATGTGTATTTTTGTACTCTACACGCGAACACAAGTCACAATAAAACATCCTATTGTTTTTAACTATTGGAAATGATGTCCAAAACTTCAATTGGTTGGATGGTATTTTGATAAATATTATTTATTTTCTTTTTATTATTATTATAGAACAATGAAATTGGGAACTCTATTTAGACTATAACATATCAAACCTCAATGAACTATCTTGGTTCGGAGAAGTAGGTTGGTTTTGGGTTAATACAATGGGATATTTGCAAGGTTAAGTTATACACTAAACGGACCACGTGAGTCATCATTCGTTTATATATGCTGTCATGAAAAATGATGTACGTGCACAACAACTTATAGCATTTACACTAAATCTTGAGGAGATCGTGAACTTATGTGTGAAGTGTATGTTACTTAGATGTGTCAAAGAGTGAGACTTACTGTCGGTTGAAATTACCTCGATACGTTGAGTAATCACATATAGTATTGTGGGAACACTCACATCAAGAAGGAATTCAAATATTTTGTAAGATGATTCTATGAAGGGATAACATGCAATAAATATGTCATGAGGATTAATTGATTAAATAAAAAAAAATACTTATTAGCATTCAGCCACAATTATTTAGTGAAATTAATTGTGATTAAATAGAGTTGAGTGACATGGTCAAGGTAGATATGGTCACAAGCCTATTGGAGCTAATAGTGTTTTTTTTCCTTGAGGTCACTCTTTGAGTTGATGTAAATTGACTAGTATTTATATTGAGCCTCCATTATATATTTATTTACTTGGGTTATTTTATTTTAATAAAACATAGGTCAAAGAGATTTATTAATCCAAGTGGCTAATTGAAGAGAATTGGGCTTAAGGAATTAAATAGAGCTTGGGGCCTATAGTTTAATTCATGAAGGCTTAAGAATTGAAAGAGCCTTGGGCTCAATGATTTAATTCTTAAGAGGCTTGGGCATGAGTACTGGGCTTAATAGAATTAATTCTAAAAGCCCAAGCTGAGTCAAATGAGCACTAGGCGTGAGGATAAAACCCATGCCCAAGCTAGGAAACATGTGGGAGTCTCCCATGGCCGTGTACTCCAACTGGCAAGGGAAGTAATTACTCTTGCCTTGGCCGACTTCTTCTTAAGACTATGACTAGTAATTCCAATTCCACATTGTTTATTCTCCTACTTTATTTTTTTTTTTAACATGTCCGCACAAGAAGGGGGAGAGAATATTCGAACTAGTGACCACCGCTTCATGAGGTGTGGTCTCCAGTTAATTGAACTATCTCTTGAAAACTTATTCTCATACTTTATAAATAGATGTGTTAGAGCACTCACAGTGATTTATCCAAATTTTTATATAAAAGGGCTAATCAAAACTTATTTATAACTACTTTCCAAGACCTACATACATCAGCTTATCTAAACTTCTTATCTATCTATTAAAATAATATTTCTTAAATATTTTTTATTCATTTTAATTAAACACCAATCTCTACCAAAAATACCAAATGAAACCCACATCTGCCACCAACAAAACACCAATTGAATTGCAGAAACAACCTATCCGTTGAAACCACGTAAACGTTCCTGCACTTGGTGGAGATTACTGTGAGGCAGACGACGGTTCAAGCTCTCACCAAGGTTGAGGAATGAGGAGTTAGGGAAGAACCTAGAACAAACCATCAAAAAATCTAGAACAGAGCATTAAAAAATCATGTAACCAAATCAAATCAAAGAACACAAGTCCGAAATTTGACTGCTATTTATGGAGTAGCCATCCCATAAAAATAAAAACCCGCCGAACGGGGATCAGGATGAGGCTTGTACAGTGGTACTGAACCGGAACATGGTGGGGATGAGGATGGTGAACGGCGATCACGTCAGGCCTGAATCGCAACATGATGCTGAAAGGGTGGCGGCGGAGGAGGCGACGGGACAAGGAGGCAGGGTGGCTGAGCGGAAGGGAGAGAGAGAGAGAGAGAGAGAGAGAAGGTGCAGGAGTGGAAGAATTTAGGGTGTTTTTGATTAAAGGTTTTGGTTGGTTGTAGACTTGTAGTTTGATATTGCATTTAAAAAAAAATATGAATGTTTTTTTTTTTTTTTTTTTTTTTTTTTTAAATAAAAAGTGAAAAAGTAAGAATGTTTGGTATAGAAAAAAGAAAAAATTTTGTTTGGTAGTGATTTTTTTATTTAAATAATAATAAAAAGAAATTGATGTGATGTAAAAAAATAAAAGAATGTAGAAAAAGTTAAAAAATAAAATGAATAGGGTTGAAGAAAAAGTGAATAGTGTTGAAGACAAAACCTATTTATCAAACGAAGCCTTAGTGAGAAAAAAGATGCTCATGTTTTAGGAGAAGAGAGAGAAGGGAGAGAGAAATACTAAAATATTAAAATGGCTCTTTGCCGAATACTGTTTATAGATTTTCAAAATATCCATTTTGCATTTCTTTTTAGCTAATCTAATGTGAAATTTTTTTATAAATTTAATTAGCCATTTTAGATAAAAGTGTCATTTACTCCTCCTCTTCCTCCATTGTGAGTGCTAAGTAAAAAACAACTTCTCTCCCCCATAAAATTTTCTCTTGGCCGTGTATTTTTAATTAATCATTTTAGATAAAAGTATCATTTATTTATTTTCCATTGTAAGTGCTAAGTAAAGAACAACTTCTCTCCCCCATAAAAATTCTCTCTTGACCATATATTTTTAATTAGTCCTTTTAGATAAAAATGTCATTTACTCCTCATCCATTATGAGTGCTAAGTAAAGAACAACTTCTCTCCCCCATAAAAATTCTCTCCTGGCCGTGTATTTTTAATTAATCATTTTAGATAAAAGTGTCTTTTACTCCTCCTCCATCATCGTAAGTGCTAAGCAAAGAACAACTTCTCTCCCCCATAAAAATTATCTCTTGGCCGTGTATTGGACGGTGTTGTAGCTTGCCGGGCCAAAACTTTATTCGCTAGGGGCCAAACAGCCAATAGTAGTAAAAAAGACCTTTATAAAAAATATAAAAAAAATCCTAACGAGTTTGCTATAGCCTACAAACTACCTCAAATTTTTAGGATTGCTGGTTGCAAAAAGTCTTGCATATTATCTGTTGAAGTAGTTTCCGGAACGATGAACTCGAGGGAATCCAAGTCTCCAAGCTACACTTTTCATTGCTCATACCTTCTGTCAGACCTGTAAAACTAGAGCACGCCTTAAGAGGATGCGCCTAATGTTGGCCGGCGGTTCCTCCTCTGATGCTTAAGTCAGTGTGTATGTAAATTTAATTTCTGTCTTAGTGGTTGTTCTTGTACCTTTGGAGTGAGGCCTTTTATAGTTGATCATGTGGAGGTAGTTATGATGGCCGGGTGGAGGATCCGGGATGTGGGTGTAACAGCCGGTAGAGTTAATATTCATTTCTCCTCTCTTTATGATTGGTAAGAGGCCGTTACATATATTGACAGGATTCTGAGGATGGTATGTATCTGTCAGGAGTCTTTTAAGAGCAGGATCATAATCGTTCCGGTGATCTTGCTATGTGTGAGCTGTCCATATAGCCGAATTGTATCCTGATTATGATAGATGCATCTGGATGTTAAGTGTAGGAGATTCATTGTGACACAGTATTTGGTCTTTGGTCGTCCGAGAGTATAAGAGACGATGCCGTATCCATTGCTTTGCTTTGGGTTGCATTCAGTGAGCCCATTTGGATGTACAAGGCTTTCTTGGGTCATTGGGCCTTCGACCTGTGGGTTCAAGTGATGGGTTTATGTGTAATAGTTACCCCCCGAATTCCTTCTGCTTGAGTCTCTTTAGTTCAAGCGTGACTGCAGGCTCATGATGTCCCTGTATTAAATGCCCTACGCCTTGTCTGAGGTTTCCCATTCTATAAAGATTTCACCGTCGACTTTCATTGCTTAAGCCTTTTAGATCTTCATCCATTTTACCAGAGCTTAGTGCGTCTTGATTTTTCTAGTGATCACGTCTTCTCAAAAACTTACAGCACAGGTTGACGAGATCATCGATGAGCAATCACCAGAGATTCCTCTGACTCGCCGTTTAGGTAGCTCTTCCGCCATAGTGCATTCGGTTGGTGAAGCGTCTCCTTTGTCTCTGCACCTAGACTTCTCGCGTCAATAAAGATCCTATTTCTCGGTGGAGGATGAGAGGGTGCTCTGCACAACTATGACATTCCCTTGTCGGTTTCTCTACATTTTCCAGATGGCTCCACCGGAATGATCGACAGTCCTGGGGATATATGTGTTCATGAACATATGTTCATGGCAGGGGTTCACCTACCCTTTTCTCCCATAATGAGAGAAATGTTATCTTTCTTGGGAGTGGCTCCTGTACAACTGATGCCAAACGGTTGGCATTATTTCATGGCTACGCTTCTGTTGTGGCCTTCTGTATTTCCGGGGAAGATCCTGTCGATCTCCGAATTTTTAAACATATATGGGCCTTATTTTTATCTTACTTCCGAGATAGTTACCTTCATGGTTCGCGGGAAGAACCAATTTATCGAGCTTGGGAAGACATACTCCAACAACAAGCATTGGGCGGAGCAGTTCTTTACATATCCGGAGTTTGGGAGGCGTTGACGTCTGAGGTTCTGCCTCTGCAACATTCTGTTCCCCAAGAATGTGGGGTTTCTCGAGAGAGCTGTAAGTGTTTTTGGTTCTTCCTCTCTTCTTCTTTGTCTTGCTTTACACCTCCTTATTTCCTTTTCTTTGGCAAAGAAGGAGTGCTCTGCGCTGAACCTGGAGCAGCAAGGCCAAGTTGATTACATCCTGGAGTATTCTCAACTTCCCTAGAATGCGAACCAGATTCTTTTTGGTAACATCGTTACTGATTCCGCTCTTCGTGAATGTCTGGGGTACCAGATTTTGAAGGACAAGGCTGATTGGGATCTTTAGGGGAATCCTAAGAGACCAAATCCAACTAGCGACAAAATGGTTCTGAAGTCGCCTGGTTGGCCCCCAAGCAAGAAGAGTAGAGCACACAAGAATGTCTCCTCCGCGGGCAAGCCTGTTGCCGCCACGGTGCCTGCTTCGAGAGATTCGAATTCGACTTCTAAGCCATCGCATCTCCATGTTCAGGGCCAAGTTTCGTCAATCCTGGTATCCACGGTGGACCCGTCGGTGTCCAAGAGAAAGGCTAATAAAGGCAAAGCACCCTTAGAGCCGCTTTTGAAGAAAGGGCGTGTGGACAAATCGAGGGATTTCCTGGACGTGTTGTCCTTTGTTCGGTCTCATTCTGTACTGATAACTTTCGGTCCTCCTTGTCGCTCGAATGGGGCTTTAGAGCCTATTTCTGTAGCAGAAGTTGCTCCTCTCCACGTAGTTCCCTTGGATGCACGACCTTAGGAGCCAGGAGAGCTAGTGGCCACTCGACGTGAGACCCGAACTACACCTTTTCTCGAGGATAGGCCTGCGGACCCCTCGGCTGAACCATCAAACCAAGCTCCTGTATACCGAGGACAACCGCTTAGGGGGCATTCTGGGAGGAGTTCACCAATAATTAGGTCTTTGGCCTCGGGTTTGGTGGGAAACCCTTTGTCGGCCGTCACCAGGTTGCTTCCAGTGGATTATACCCGAGGAGAGGGTTGGCTTACTCCAGAGATGTTTGTTGACAAGTTGATCCATTATCATTATTCGGTAAGTTGTTTGCATTTCCTTTCTTGATTATCTTTGTTGTTTCTAATGTGATTTTCTTTCATGTAGTGCTCCGCTCTCATCACGAGTTGGTACAAATAGTTTTAGGAAGGCCAGCGGGAGTATGCTGATGAGAGAGCCACTCTTCGAGATTTAGTTCAGAAGATGAGCAATCGGCAAGAGGCCTCTAGTTCTTAGGTTCCTAGTTCTGAGGTGGAGAGTCTTCGTCGTCTGCTAGCAGAGAAGGAGAACGAGCTCTTTGAGAGCAAGCTAAGGCTCAGTGAATCAAAGTTAGCCAATGCTCATCTTCAGATGCGTCTAGAAGTTGCCGACCAGAGGGGCTAGGAGTTGGTGGAACGTGTTATAGAGGCGGAGCCCACACCTGCCTGATTGGATGCAAAAAATGTGAAAATCGCGGAGGAGCTTTTTGAGATTCGGGTTTTTGAAAAGGGCTTTCAGAAACTTTTCTAGACGCTTGAGGCTCAATTATCCCAATCGGAAGACGCTTGTGAGAAGCTTGTAGGTGATTTAGGAGCTTCCCAGGCCAGGTGTGATCAATTTCACCAAGGATACAGCTATTGGAAAGCTAAAACGGTCCATTATCTTGCGGAGTTGTCGTTTGTTCCCTGGCTTTGGGATTTGCTATGCGCCCGCAGATTTTGTTGGGGTTTTGAGAATCATCGATACCTGACCATCTGTAGAGATTAGTTTGGCATTGACCTTGCCACAGTGGAGTCGTACTTCTTGGAGGTGCCTGCTGCTGCTGTTGACGAAATGGTTGATGCAGGCAGAAAGTTGATTCCTGATGCTCTGGAAGTCAATGTGCATGGGTTCCGTTCGGAAGCAAACTTACCCCCCGAGCCTTTTGGTCCCGAGATTGTCATAGATGATGATGTTGGTGATGTGGGAGCAGGTCCCCAGACTTAAACCTCTCTTCTTCTTTTTTGTTTGTTTGTATATGGATTTTTTGCTTTGTGCATATTTGAACTGCTTTTGAACTTCTAGATTTTTTACTCTATGCATATTTGAACTACTTTTGAACTTCTGGTGTTTCTGGATGCTTTAAATGCTTTTTCATATTTCCGGGTGCTTTTGAATGTCTTCATTGTTGTATTCTATGGTTGGGTGTTCTACCCCCCATGGCCAAGGATTAAAATGTATTTTTAAACCTCGGTCATTAAATTTGCCGCTGGCCTTTTGGTATTTGTCATTTCAGATTTCGGAGATCATCATTATTATGCACGATCTTCCATGGTGGGACACATGGTGTGTCGTCATTTAGATTTCCTAGGCGATTTTGCACAGGATGTCTCTTCGCATTTAAAGGTGACCTTTCATTCTCCAAGGGTTTGCGTACTATAAATATACCTTTGGATGTAAGGTATTTTCATTCAACTGACTTTGCTTTTCTTTATCTTTGATTGCTTTCTTCATGGCTTCTACTTCTTCATCTAGGAGTTCGGCAGAGACAGAGTCATCAGCTGCTTCTGCCTCCTCTTCTTTCCTGGGGGTGTGGCTTCTTCCTCCCATTTACTCTGAGCGGCCTCATTCTTGTGCTCCTCGCAGTTTTGAGGCAGAAATTGTCGAACTACGTTTGTAGTTGGAGGCACAGAAACAGTGCTTGGTGGACTGCTCTAATCAGTTGGCGAAGTTGACAATTGATATTGAAGTGAAGGACTATCATATAGCCTGGAAAGATAGGCAGCTGGAGTCACGAGACCGGCGGATTGTGAATCTTAAGGCTTATCTCGTAAGCATTTGTTGTCATAAATATCTACCTAAATTAATAGGCAAATAATTTGATATTTTACCTGCAAGTGCACGAGGTCAACACAGTAGTATAGGGTGCAAGTGGGGTCATTCCCACGAGGATTGCTAAATTTTGTTTAAAATTAAATTTCAAAAGTAAAACAAAACAAAGATTGGATTTTGATTTGATGATAATAAAAAGGTAGGGCTTTGATATCCACCACTAATTATATTTAGATAATATGTCAATATCCCAATGTTTTGATCATGTTATGTATATCTAATGTTTGTCAACCTAAGGGCATGGATGTATATTCCTTAAGCTATAGATTTTTCTACGCAACGAGTTAGGCATGAGTGTATACTTTAACTCTTTTCTTTCTTAAAGGATTTAGCATGGGTGTATACTAAGTTGTTCTTTAAGAAAGCATATATTCTATGAAAATCGACAAACACATGAGGCCTAGGGCATGGGTGTATCCCGGTTCCCCATGTTGATTAACCCAAGAACCCAGTGTGGATTACTTTTGTTATTTATGTTAAACCCAAAACTCGATCATCCAAATTGATTTAACTAACTAATCCATACCACATGCATATGTTGATCAGGCACACACATATGAGCAATTTATGAAAACAGGAATTAATCAATTTAGATATCACAACAAGATCGTCACAAGGGCGTCAATATTGAATATTAACTACACATAACTAGGGCTTCAATCTAGCCCTAATAAATAAATTAGTTACACATAAATTTGATGTTAAACGTCTTCATAAAATAAAAGAAAGGAAAAGAATAAATCCGAAACTTGAACTTGAAGAGC
Source organism: Corylus avellana (assembly GCF_901000735.1). Classification (NCBI taxonomy): domain Eukaryota; kingdom Viridiplantae; phylum Streptophyta; class Magnoliopsida; order Fagales; family Betulaceae; genus Corylus; species Corylus avellana. Next base: position 15,890,552 of record NC_081546.1, read on the forward strand.
TCAAATTCTTCTCCTTGGAAAAATGTCTATTCTAGAGGCTTAAGGGCCTATTTATAGGCCTTTAGGAATATTCTAGAAACCCTAAAATCGTAGGGTTTGAGCCCTAGTTTGCACAAAGCTACAAAACCCTAAAAGTTGTTCTTTCCGTATTAAGGCTGACAGCTGACTTGGCCTTCACGCACGGGTGCGCTCGATCGCAGCTCGCGTGCGATCGATTGCAAGTCTACGATCGATCCTCTTGATGCTTGCGCTCGATCGTGGTTGCCTTGCATATTGCGGTCCTTGCCTATAGTGCGCTCGATCGCAGCTCCCCTACGATCGATCGCTCTACCAGAGCCTTCCAATTTCCAAAATAGCTCCTTTTAAGTTCAAAACTTCTGAAATTGTTTTTTTTCTTTGAATGACCTACAAAATCAAGGAAAACAAATAAAAGAGCTAAAATGACTTAATTAACTAAAACAAAAGGATTGAAACATGTAAGTTAAGGGTTAAAAATATGAATATTTTAGCACTTAACAACATTCACGAGAAAAGACGGGAGAAAGCCTTCGATTTTTACTTTGCCACTCAGCTGTTTCTGAAGGAGGAAGAGAAGTGCCGGAGACTTCGTAGAAAATACCGGCTCTGGAAGGCTAGGGTTCTTGAGAAAAATGGTCTGTCCAATGAAGGTCACCAATAGTAGCCTTCGATATAAACGGCAATGGCCCTTCCAGGTCCTTAAATTTCTTGTTCATCATATTCCTGGGTGATTGCTCAAATGTGATTCTTTGTACAACGTCTCTTTGGACGTAGAGTACCAGATCGAACCCGGATGTGATGCCTTTGATGTAGTTGGATAAACAAGTAACCGAGTGTTTGTTGTTGCTTGATTTTTCATATAACTGTTTTGACTTGATCTTTTGTGGCTGTTGTAATTGAATCTTCCTGTAATGTAAAAATCTTCAATGAAATGTTTACCTTATATTCCTTTGCTGTGTTGTGCTTTGTTTTTCTGGCACGACTTTCACTGGAGTTGTGCGATGAATCCTTTTCTTGGCTTTGTTTGTTTGTTTTGCCGTGCTTGAATGTCAATGTTGATGAATCCTCGATCTTCCTGTTTGGATTTTGCTAAGGGATTATTCCCTTGTTTCCGAGACGAGGGATTTTTTTTGTTAAGGGTTTACTCCCCTTTTTCAGAGACTAATGCAAGACAGGAAATTTATCACTAGGCTCGATGGTCGTTTTGACCAAGGGTTTTCCGACGCTCAAATGAGTCTTCATGAATAGATTTTTATATTGAAATACTCAAGAATTACAAGAAATGAACATAATGGGAAAATTACGGATAGTATTTTTTCAAATGATCGGCATTCCAGAGTCTCGGCAGTGGCTTTCCTTTCGCATCCTGTAGATAATAGGCTCCTTGTCGATGACTTCGAATAACTTTGTACAGTCCTTCTCATGTTGGTCCGAGTTTTCCTGCCGCTGGATCTCGGGTGGCTATGTTAACCTTCTGAAGGACCTAATCCCCAATCTTGAATTGTCTCAGCTTGACTTTTTTATTGAAATATCTGGCTGTTCTTTGTTGATAGGCTGCCATCATGGCCTGAGCATTATCCCTCTTCTCTTGGAGCAAATCCAAGCTTAACTTCATTCCTTCTTCGTTCATCTCGGGGTTGTAATTCTTCACTCGGAAGTTGATCGAACCGATTTCTACCAGGATGATGGCCTCGGATCCGAATGCCAGAGAGAAAGGGGTTTCTCCAGTCGGCATTTTGATGGTAGTTCTGTATGACCATAGCACTTTTGGAAGGATTTCTACCCATGCTCCTTTCGTGTCTTCGAGCTTTTTCTTAAGAGTTTTGATCAGAGTTTTGTTTGTCGCTCTTGGCACACCAACTTTGAAAAGGTTTGCAATTAAATTGTTTTTCGTTGTCGGTTACAAAAGCATGCGGGATGCCGTACCGACAAACGACTACTTTCCAGAGAAAATTCCTTATGTTCCCAGTGGTTATAGTGGCTAACACCTCGGCTTCTGCCCATTTATTAAAATAATCAATAGCAATGACGACAAACCGACATCCTCCTTTTCCCGTTGGAAGTGGGCCAACTAAGTTGACCCGCCATTGAGTGAAGGGCCATGGGGCCAAAACTGGGCTTAATTCTTCGGGCGAATTGGCAAGTATTATGTCAAATCGTTGGCATTTGTAGCAATGTTTTATCATTTCATTGGAATCTCAGTTCATTCCTGGCCAGTAATACCTTGCTCGGATAGCTTTGTGTGCTATCATTCTTCCTCCCGAGTGGTTGCCGCACACCCCCTCATGAATTTCTCTGAGCACATATGCGGCTTCATTCTTTGATAGGCACTTGAGTAGAGGGAGGTGTAACCTCTTCAGTACAAGACCCTGTCAACTAGTGTGTAGCGTGCTGCTTGGATGCGAATCTTCCGTGCTAACTTGTTATCGAATGGCAACTTGCCCTCCTTGAGAAATTGTAAGATATCGTGGCCCCATTCTGGACATTGCTCCCTCTCTTCAATGCACGCCACTTGATTCGCTTGGACAATCGAGGGTTCGGTTAGGTCCTGAATTGGGTGATCAACTGCTATGACTTCTTCCTCGGTAGTGGAGCCCATACGAGCTAAGGCATCTGCCTGCGAGTTTTCTTCTCTAGGTAATTTCGTAAAAGTTATTTTGTTGAAGAATTCCATGATCTCCTTTACCTTCACCAAATACTTCTTCATTTTGCTTCCTCGAGCCTCATACTCTCCCTGAATGTGTCCAACTACTACTTGGGAGTCACTTCTAACCTTTAGGTTTTTTACTCCCATTTCCCTTGCTATGTTCATTCCGAGGATCATGGCTTTATATTCGGCTTCTTTGTTGGTGGTGTTGAATTTCAACTGCACAGTTGCTTCACATTTTTCACCGTTGGGCCCTTCGAGCACAACCCCGATCTTGCTGAATTTTTGAGTTGAGGACCCATCTACAAAGGCCACCCATGCTTCTCTAGGGTTTATTTCTTCTTCCTCAGAGATGTTGTAGAATTCGGCCAAAAAATCAGCTATCGCTTACCCCTTTAGGGATGCTCTCAAATGGAACTCTATGTCGAATTCTCCAAGCTCTATGGCCCAGTTGACCAATCTTCCTGATAAATCTGGCTTTTGCAAGATTTTCCTCAAGGGATACTCAGTCAATACCTTGATTGTATACGCCTGAAAATATGGCCTCAACCTCCGGGCAGATGGGACCAAGGCAAATGCTAGTTTTTCGATCTGTGGGTATCGTTCTTTAGCACCATGCAGGGCTTTGCTGATGAAGTAGACGGGCTTTTGCACTCCTTGTTCTTCTCGGATTAAGGCTGAGCTTATGACTGATGAAGATACCGCCAAGTACAGGTACAAGGCTTCCCCTTCTACCGGTTGGCTTAGTAGCGGTGGGCTGACTAAATATTCATTCAATTCCTGGAAAGCTTTGTCACATTCCGGACTCCAGGAGAAAGCCTTCTTGAGGATCTTGCAGAAGGGAAGGCATTTATTGGTTGAGCGAGAGACAAACTGATTTAATGTCGCTATCTTACCTGTTAATTGCTGAAGCTGCTTTGTGCTTTGAGACGCTTGCATGTCCAGGATCGCCTTGATTTTTTTGAGGTTAACTTCAATTCCTCTTCAGGAGATAATGAACCCAAAAAACTTGCCTGAGGCTACTCCAAACGCACATTTGGAAGGATTGAGCTTCATCCTATAGTACCTTAGCATATCGAACGCCTCGGCTAGGTCTGCAATGTGGTTGGCTACTCGTATGCTCTTTACCAGGATATCATCTATTATACTTCCATAATCCTTCCAATCTGCTATCAAAACATCTTGTTGACTAATCGTTAGTATGTAGCTCTTGCATTTTTCAGTCCGAACGGCATGACTCGATAGCAATACAGATCCGTGTCGGTCATGAAGGCTATTTTTTCTTGGTCGGACTCATGCATGGATATCTGGTTATACCCCAATAATGCATCCATAAAGCTTAGTAGCTCATGTCTTGAGGTTGAATCGACAAGCTGGTCTATTCGCGGCAAAGGGTAGTTATCTTTGGGGCATGCTTTGTTGAGATCTGTGAAGTTGACACACATTCTCCATTTCCCATTCGACATTTTTACTAGTACCACATTTGCCAACCAGGTGGTGTACTGGATCTCCTTAATGAATGTGGCTTCACCCCATTTTTTGACTTCTTCGGTAGCAGCTTTGCTTTTCTTAGTCGAGTACCCCCTCCGCTTCTGCCGTATTGGCTTGAAACTTGGATTAGCGTTCAACTTGTGCACCATGACCGAAGGTGCTATTCCTGGCATGTCTTCGTGACTCCAAGCAAATACATCAAAATTATCGCGGAGGAAGGATTTGAGTTCTTCTTTCACGATTGGGTCTAGTTAGGACCCAATTTTGATGACTCTGTCAGGTTCGCCGACTGAGAAATCCTCAAGATCTTCAACTGGTTCACTGCCCTTTAATTGCTATCTTTCCTCCTTCCTTGTGCTCCCAGAGGTCGGAGTCCTCAGACATTCTTTCATAGAGATGTTGTAGCATTGTCAGGCAGCTCGTTGATCACCCCTTACTTCTCTAACTCCATGATCCGTTGGGAATTTCATCTTGAGATGTGGAGTTGATGTGATGGCTCTTAGTACATTGAGAGTCGTTCTTCCGATAATAGCATTGTAGGCAGATGGTCGATCAACCAATAGAAAACGTACCATCACCGTTACCTACCTCGGGTATGATCTGGTCGTGACCGGTAGCTCGATTGATCCGACCTGTTGAACTTGTTCCCATGTCAATCCCATCAAGGGACAGCTACTTGGGACGATTTTCTCCTGTCCTAGATTTAGTTTTTTAAATGCAGACCAATATAGGAGTTCCACCGAGCTCCCATTATCCACCAAGATGCGATGGACATTATGATTTGCCACTGTTAGGGTGACAACGAAAGCATCTGTGTGCGATATACCCATGTAATCCGCATCCAAGAATCCAATTATCATCTCGCTCCTTCAGTACTGCTTCATGGGTCTTCCTATAGTGTAGACTTCATGAGAGCTTTCCAATTGAGGGGCGTAGGCCTTCCTTGCCCTTCCTGACTCTCCCCCTCCGGCGAATCCACCAATTATGGTGTGAATTTCTGGGATGTTAGCTTGGTTCTAGGTTCACGGGTTAGGCGAGCTGGCCTTCCTCTAGGCTCCTCCCGTCTCGCTCTCTCCTCTCGAGGATACCTACTTTGATTCCTGCAGTTGGAACTTCTGCTTCGATGTTGTTTTTGTGGTTGTTGATCTTTGGGAGGATGGTAGTTTACCTCTCGGACGTAGTTTTCCTGAGGAGGGGCTGCTCTTCTTTGTTCTCCCAAGAATCGCACGAGTTTACCATTTTGGATAAACTTCTCGATGAGATGTCACAGGGCAATGCAACCTTCTGTGTAATGCCCCTTGACCTCATGGAACTCGCAATAGCGATTTGAGTTCCAATTTTGCGGGGCCTCGGGAGGTCTTCAATATTCTGGGTCTTTCTTAATTTCCATCAAGACCTCATAAATGTTGGCATTGAGCGGGGTGAAATTGTGACTGTGAAACTTTTTCTTGAAGTGCTTCGGGGCGTCGAACCCCAGGTGATCTTTCCTCTTCTTTTCTTCCAATCTCTTGGGAGTTTTTCGAGTTGACCTCATTGCCTTCAAGGTCTCCTCATCGTTGATGGACTCTTCCACCTGTCCAGTAGCTCTTGGAGGTTGTTCGACTGTCTTCTTGTGATTTTCCTCGCCACCAGCTCCTTGGGTGAGATACCATTATAGACGGCAGAAAAGATACACCGTCGGTAAGATCTTCTACCTTCAATTTTTCGGTAATAAACCGAATCACAAATTCTTTCAAACTCTCCCCCTCTCCCTGGTGGAGCGTCAATAGATACCTGGAAGGCTTTTTCCTTTCTTTGGAACCCAAGAAGTGAGTGAAAAAAATTCGAGCCAAATCCTCAAAGGTAGCCACAGAATTAGGCCCTACGATTCAGAACCACTTTCTAGCGTTTCCCAAGAGTGTAGTTGGGAAGGCACTGCATGCTATTTCGTCAGGAATGGTGTGCAGAGTTAGGTACATCCGATAGTTCTCTAGATACTTAGTTGGATCTCCCACCCTACTGTAGCTCGGGATCTGGGGTGTTTTGAATTTGTTGGGGAGCGGGTGATTGATTACCTATTTGGTGAAGGGTGTCTCCATCCTAGCGATGAGCTTGCTTACCACTGCAGTCTTATACTTCTCCTTCTTCTCCATGGCCTCTAGTTTGGTCTTAAGTTATGCCAACTCTTTGTTTACTTCTCCTTGCAGAGCCATGATTGGTGGTGGTTCCGCCGTGTTACGAAAGTTTTCACCTCGACGGGTATGGCTGCGCAGGGGAGGGCGACTCTCGCCTTGTTGGCAGTGACCGTCAAAATGGAGGTCTCAATTATCGGAGTGATGACCGTGATTTCTTTGCCCATCCGACTATTCAGCCTAATTGATTTGAGATGGAGACGAAAATCGAAGTCGCAGTTCCTCATTCTGCTGGATTAGTAGCACCATTTGTGCTTCGAGAGAAGCAATGCGCTCCTTGTCACCGGCGTTTTGATGTGCCAGTGGTGGCCTTTGATTGGCCTAGGCTGGTGGTTCTTCGGTGCGGGCTTGGCTTCTTGACCTTGTATTCACCATTACTGCGGATATTGTTTTTGTAAGAACTTACTCGTTCCCACAAACGGCGCCAAACTGTTGAAGCAGTTTTTGGAACGATGAACTCAAGGGAATCCAAGTCTCCGAGCTACACCTTTCGTTGGTCACACCTTCTGTCAGACCTACAAAACTAGAGCACATGTTAAGAGGATGCGTCGGATGTTGGCCGGTGGTTCCTCCTCTGATGCTTAAGTCAGTGTGTATGTAAACTTAATATCTGTCTTAGTGGTCATTCTTATACCTTTGGAGTGAGGCCTTTTATAATTGATCATGCAGAGGTGGTTATGATGGCCGAGCGGAGGATTCAAGATGTGGGCGTAATGGCCGGTAGAGTTAATATTCTTGTCTCCTCTCTTTATGACTGGTAAGAGACCGTTACATATATTGACAGGATTTCAAGGATGGTATGTATCTGTCAGGAGTCTTTTAAGAGTAGGATCATAATCGTTCCGGTGATCTTGTTATGTGTGAGTTGTCCATATAGCCGAATTGTATCTGATTATGATAGATGCATCTGGATGTTAAGTGTAGGAGATTCATTGTGACACAGTATTTGATCTTTGGCCATCCAAGAGTGTAAGAGATGACGCCGTATCCATTGCTTTGTGCTGGGTTGCATTCAGTGAGCCCATTTGGATGTACTAGACTTTCTTGGGTAGTTGAGCCTTTGATCCGTGGGTTCGAGTGATGGGTTTATGTGTAACATTATCAATTACTTTCAATCAACTCATCCTCACTATTAGGGACTTGGATCCATAGCTAGTTGACGGTTGGGATCTCTTTAAAAGCATTTAAGGTGAAAAACTGTCACGTTAGTTAATGGCATCTAAAAGAACTGGAGAGCAAACATTCAACTTTAACGTTAAATCCCCTCTTTCTTTTTCTGAACATTTGTTTTTCTGATCTCAAATCCTTTCTTTCATCCAAACCCAAATCCTCCCTTCACTTCTTCAATCTCCACTTTCTCAACCGAACCTGGCTTCTCTAGCACCGCCAGCTCTTTCTCCGTGGGTTTCTCCACCACCAACTCCTACGTCGCTGGCTTTGGCAATGATGACGATCTCCTCGACAAAAGGGGTCACTTTTTTTAGAACGGTGAGGTTGAGGAGCTTCGTGCTCTATTGGTCAAAATTAGGCACCAGCTTTCCATTCTGCGACAATTTCTTAATTTTTTTTTTCTCTTTCAATTTTGAATTGTTACTCTCACCCAACTCGTATGCTAGAGTTTGGGGATGTGACAAAGATTCACAACGAAGTTGAAGAAGAGTCTCTGGTAGCCAACATCAGTTCAAACAGTACAGAAGTAGATTTCTAATGCAGGAGGAATTTTAGAAAATTATTATTTTAATTATGCATGTGTGTTTTAGTTTTCCTTTTTCAATAAGGATTGGGTTTTTCCTTTCCTATTAGGATTTGTTTTCCTTTTCCTTGTTATTTTAGGAGGTGCTTAGCCGATATAAAAGCATCTAGTCTTCATTTTTTTCAATTCAGTTTATACTATCAATTAAATTTATGTTTTTCAGAGTTATTTTTCTGTTTACTTATTTGGGGCACTTAGGGACTTTCTCCTCCCTATTTGTGATTTTCTCTCTTCCTGAGTTCCCTTCTCTATTTTTAATTCTTAGTTTTTGCTGCTATTATACGCTGTCAGAACAATCCCAATTCTGCTCAACGTCAGTTGGTATCAGAGCTTAGCGTCTTCTTGGGATGAATGTTTTCATTAGTTTTTTATGACTAGTGGTCGTGGTCAACATGGATAGGTTCCGAATGAGGAAGTCTCTTACCATGAGCGCAATATACAAGGCGTGATGATTGAAGATTTGAAGAGGCAAGTTGCGGAGTTAACCCAGCGTCTAGCAGCGCAAAACTTGGAAATGTATTGCGATATTGACTATTGCAATTCAAAATCCAATTTCGTGAACTTGTATCACAAGCTTGTTCTGTTTCGGGAACAGCGTGTTCGGGATGATCGACATGGAAACTTAGACTTCGAAGTTAAGTTTGTTGATGAAGAGTTTCAATATGAAGAAGACGTTGAAGATCCTTCTCAATGTTTGATTGGAATTTTCCACCAACTTATGATACATACATCGACGATGAAGATCTTATAAAGGTGGAGGAAAATTTTATTTTCAATGAGGAAGAAATAGTTGATCCTTTTTGGGAGATTTATATGCAGCACAAATGGGAGAAGATAAATGAATACCGTGTGAAGATTGAAGTATCTCAATACAATAGGAAGAGTTTTCAAACTATTATTCCCAGTCATGTTGTAATGGGTTGTAAATTGTTTCTCTTCCGGTATCAAGTTGCATTGATGTTGAGAAGTACAGGATGGAAGGGATTAATTGGATATCTAAAAGATCGAGGAAAATATGATTTGAACTCGAGGGCAAGTTCTTTCCAACCTGAAGAGATTGATGCAGGAGGAATTTTAGAAAATTGTTATTTTAATTATGCATATGTGTTTTAGTTTTCCTTTTTCAATAAGGATTAGATTTTTCCTTTCCTATTAGGATTTGTTTTCTTTTTCCTATTAGGATTTGTTTTCCTTTTCCAAATAGGCTTGCTTTTCCTTTAACTTGTCAATTTAGGAGGTGCCTAGCCTATATAAAGGCATTCTAGTCTTTGTTGTTTTTCAATTCAGTTTATACTATCAATTAAATTTAAGTTTTTCAGAGTTATTTCTCTGTTTGCTTATTTGGGGCACTTAGGGACTTTCTCTTCCATATTTGTTATTTTCTCTCTTCCTGAATTCCCTTTTCTATCTTCAATTCTTAGTTTCTACTCCTATTATACGTTACCAGAACAATCATAATTCTGCCCAGCGTCAGTTCTGATGTAGGACGATATTTATCTATATTTTCGGAAAAAACAAAAATAAGAAAAATATCAATAATAATGTTGGAGGAGCGCCGCTTGATGAGAATTTTATCCATTCTCAAACAATGGAAGTACAAAAGAAAAGATTGTCACGATTCCCGTTGATTATCAATTTTATATTATGATTTATTTTATTTTATTAGGACTTTATTTCCTTCTCTTAATAAAGTTTGATTTATTTTAATTATTTTCCTTTCCATATTAGGATTATGTTTACTATTGCTACTAGGATTAGGTTTACTATTATTATTAGGATTATGTTTACTTTTTCTACAAGTATTTCTCTTCTACAAATATGCTTGCTTATTATGTAAAACTCAACTCATTTTGAATTACTATCAAATTAGAGAATTCTCTCTCAAATATTCTGCTAAGTTTATCTTTCTTTTAACCTAAAGGCTTGTTTTATCTTTTGGGTAGAAGACGAAGACACTTCTCCTTGCAGAATCAAAGACGCTGGTCTTTGATTAGTTACCTTAGTCTTTCACTACGTCAATTGGTATCAAAGAAGGCTTTATCCTGATCATGGCCAATTAGCGCAACGATGACAAACTTCTCCAACAACGCCACTTGTAGGGGAGGAACTCTTTCGAGAGCCAAATTTATGGGGTATCCGAGCTGGCATTATCCGGATTCGATGGCCAACTTATACCACAACAACAACTTCTATAACGACGCTTCTCGTGAGAGAGATGTTTCGAGATTTGATTATCAACGATACATCAAGCGATCAGAGGCTCCTTTGAGAGCCGAATTTCAAGAGTTTCGGCAGACGGTGTGTTGTGCAAAAATATACCTAAATTAATAGGTAAATAATTGTACGTTTTACCTGCAAGTGCACAAGGTCAACATGGTAGTATGAGGTGCAAGTACAGGATCATTCCCACAAGGATTGCTAAATTTATGTTTAAAAATAAATTCTTTAAGCAAAAGCAAACTAAAATTGATTGTTGATGAGATGATAATAAAGGGTAGGGCTTTGATATCCACCATTAATTATGTTAAACTAGTATATCAATATGCCAATACTTTGATCAAGTTATGCATATTTAATGTTTGCCAACCTAAGGGTTAAACCCTAGCTCCTTAAGCTATTGATTTCCCTAAGCAACAAATTAGGCACTTGGTCCATACTCTAACTCTTTTCTTTCCTAAAGGATTTAGCATGGTCTATACTAAGTTGTTCTTTAGAAAAGCATATATTCTATGAAAATCGACAAACACACAAGGCCTAGGGCATGGATACATACTCCCGGTTCCCTATGTTGATTAACCCAAGAATCCGATGTGGATATCTCTTATTACTTATGTTAAACCCAGGACTCGGTCATCCAAATTAATCTAACTAACAAGTCCATACCACATACACATGTTGATCAGGCATACACATATGAGGAATTCATGTAAACAGGTATTAATCAAGTTAAATAGCACAACATGATCATCACAAGGCGCTAATATTGAAATATTAATTTAGCATAACTAGGGCTTCAATCAAGCCTACTAAGTAAATTAGCCACACATATAATTGATGTTAAACATCTTTATAAAATAAAAACAAGGAAAAGAATAAACCCGAGACTTGAACTTAAGAGCTCCTATCCTTCTCTTCCTCCAAGCCTCCCTATTCTAAAGGCTTTAGAGTCTATTTATAAGCTTTAGAAGTCCCTGGAAAAGTAGTAAACCCTAGGGATTTCGTAGGGTTTCAATCCTATTACAATTTGAAGTTGGAAAAACCCTAATATGGAAATAGGGACATTGTAGCCGCCATTTGGGATGTCTCCTGCGCACGGGTGCACTCGATCGTAGCCTGTGTGCGCTCGATCACACGTCCGCGATCGATGCCTCTTTTGGCCTGCGCTCGATCGCTCCTGGCCTGGCTCGTGTAGTGTCTTCTCTGATGTTGCACTCGATCGCAGGTACTTTGCGATTGATTGCAGTACGAGGGAGTTCCAAATTTTCATCTTCTCCTTTTTTAACCCAAATATCCTAGTTTTTCTTCATTTTCTTCTACAAGCCTGTAAAAACATGAAAAACACAAAAAGAAAGTAAAATGGCCTAATTAACCAAAACCAAAGGATTAAAACATGCAAGATAAGGACTGAAAATATGAATATTTTAGCACTTATCACGTTGCAACAGGAGATATGCCATATGCGAGAGACATTGGAACACGCATGCATATAGGTTCCCATTGGAATCATAGGGACAATGATGCCAAAGATGACTATGGGATCCGAGTGAAACCCATTCAGTTTTAATATGTTGATAGGTTCTTTGACGATGACGCAATTCACATTCGACCTATTTGGAAAAGGAAAACAAACCTATTTGGAAAAGGAAAATAAATCTTAATAGAAAAAGGAAAACAAATCCTAATAAGAAAGGAAAAAACCCAATCCTTATTGAAAAAAGAAAACTAAAACACACATGCATAATTAAAATAACAATTTTCTAAAATCCTCCTACATCAATTTCTTTCTCTCGAAATAAATTTATTTTGTTTTTTTAGATCTACCAAAAGACTTGAACGAAAAAAAAGAACACAATGCCACCAGATATTTGAGCCACGCTTAGACGCAATAGTCATTTTTACAGCTAAAGAGCCGACAAGTAGAAGAAGAAGATCAATAGCGAAGATCAATCAGCCTTCTACATATACACAGCGTAATACTTATACAGTTTACATGGATCAGAAGAAAGAGAAACAGAGATTTTTTTAACTGTCCTTAGTCTTCATACCCGACTTCCGGAAACAAAGAACAAAAAAGAAATTGGACGCCCTTTCCACCATAGTCCCACAAAACCATCGCATCTCTTCCATTCTCGTCTCTCAATTACGATCATACTTCAGCAAAGAGCAATATATATGAAAATTAACAAAGAGCAAAATGTCGAGTTGGAGAGTAAACCCAAATGAACCGTTTCTCTCTCTCTAGAAAATTCAGTCTCCTTGCTTAAAAGCCTCTGGATTGTCTTCCTTAGCTTCACTTTTCCCTTGCATGTGCAACTTCCTTTTCCACAAAGCCTCGGAGATTGTTTCTCACATTCTGGTTTGTCTTTTCTATTCCTTGCTTTGACTTTCCTACTTTGCTTTTGTTTTTCAACTTGTATAAGAACCTGTTTGAGATTGTGATAGAAAAATAAAACTTTTAAGTCAAAAAAAGCTTTTAAACAAAAGCTTCATTTTTAGGCTTTTGCCAAAAGTGCTTTTTAATAATTTTTAAGTTTTTTGGACCCTTAAAAGTGTTTTAAATTTTTTTTATCAAACGAGTACTATTTTCTTCAAACGGACCTTTTGAGTGTTAGAATACTTTTAAGCTCCTCAAACACAATCTCAAACATGCCCCAACACACGTTAAGTTTTGCCGTTAATAGAGATGAAATGGAGAGAATGACTTTTAAATGAGTTGGCAGTTTCTAAACCTTAGATTGTTTTTAAGCCCATCCCAGCCATGAACTGGCTCCGATCTGATTCCCACTATTAGTTGGTGTTATTTATTGCATATTATAGACGCGCAAGCGCGCACGTATGTGTGTCTATATATATATATATATATATATAAAGCAGAAATTTTCAAGAAAATAAGCTAGAATTGTGACAAGTGGCAGCTTAAAATTATGACAAATAGCTCTTAACTTAAAAACCAAGTATTGGATACAATAAAGTTGTAACCCTAGACTTATGATCTGTTGTGGATTGTAATTAGTCCATTTTCACTTACTCAATATCCTTTACTACTATATAATTCCTACCCTAAACTCCCTAGTTTCTTTCAATGAAGCAAAACTCTCTCACCTTCCTAAGCCGCCCACCCCCCCCACCCCCCAATTATCAACCAAGCAAAAACCTCGCCCGCCAACTCCTTTTACCCTTTGAGATATCTGATATCAGCTTAATTGAGTGGAACATTAAACTCCAAGGAAGTAACCAGAACATTTTTATTGTAACTAGTTACCTCCGCTTATCTAACTCAATCCCAAATAGTTGGGGTCCTAAATATGGTTGTGCTAAAAGATCACAAATGATGAAGCAGCATAGCATTGGGTTCTACAAGACTACAACATTGGTGTTAAATGAAAGCTAACAACAGAATACAGTAAACAGTGACAGTTAATTGTTATAAGTGCATCAGTACTGAGTCATATTTATCATTAATGGAAGTAAAAAGCTTCAGAGAATACATACCAGTTAAAATAAAAGGTCCAGAATGACTTCTTATAAAAGAGTTTAGCCAAAAACAATTGAGATTTTAATCCATAGTTGTAACAGGCAATGAAAAGCAACATCACTAACTGATCATCAGATGTAGCAACATCACTAACTACTGTGGGCAAGGCAAAAAAAAAGATAAGGCTGTCCACCACTTGATCTTTTCTTTTCTTTTTTTTAAGTATACCAGAGGGATGGGGTGCTTCCCGCTATCAAGAGGGACTGGCAAATGGGCTTGAAACTTCAATCCCATCACAATAACAGCTGATAGCTTTTTGAAATTGCTGGCATCTAATATGCTGCTGTTGAAAGGAATTTCGTACCAGGCTGACACATCAAGCCTAATACTTGCTCGGCCATGTGTCTTTGATCATAGATAGAGTAGGCCATATACATTAATCCAAAACATCTTTTTTGTGCAACCAAAATTAAAATTGTCCATCTCATACGTAACATAGCAGAATTAGACTAGGTAAGGTTTGGTGATAATTGCAATGCTTCATAAAACGATATGATTATCCATAACATTTTAATAATGTACACCACTTACTTATCAGAGAAAGTTACATACTCATATGTCTGGCTATCACTGCAACAATAACAGCATTTCACAACAGAGACTACACATTCTATAATTATTATTATCTTATACAAATCTAACATCTGTTTGTTTCAAAATAGAATGATCTCCAGAGGATATTTCCATATTTCCTGCGTTTTGTGCAACTGAAAATTGTTACTCAGAAACATACACACAGCACTCTCCTACACCACCTCCCTCCTCACTTCATCCGTGCCTCTCCATCAGCAAGCACCTTCTCCCTCATGCCACTACCATCACATCCTAGGAAAGTGTTAAGTAATTGGTCCCGAGGAGAGCGGAAGGGGAGATTCAAAGTAGTGAAACAAACAGGATCCTAATGTATTCCGATGACACCTGCCCATACACCAGACAAAGAGGCTTCCAACCCCTATATTTCATTCAAAACTAATAACCAGACCTAAATTAAAATGAGATATACAATGAAGAATAAGTCCTCGGAACAGCTGAATTTCAAAGTACAAGCAATATACATCAACACACTTAAGATTCTCTTGGTCACAAACATATAGTTACATCGCCCAAAATCCAAACTATTCCTAATTTTCCACCAACTTAAACCAAATGCAGGATACAAATTTAAGCTAATAAGAATATTCTACACGTACTAAATTGGCCTCAGTTTCCAAGCACAAGGACAACCAAATGCATAACTTATTGAAATTGATTAATACGAACAACCCAAAAAAGTACAAACCAGTAACAAACATTCTTATACTCTCATCAAAACACAAAAAATAATCAAGAATCGCATTATCCTCACAAAGAGAAATGGACTCTTTCCATAACAATATCTACATTTTTAACAACCTAATGCTCAATGAAAAAGATTTTCAAAATCAAATTCGACAACAAGTTACCATCATGCGCTGCGGCTAGCCCTTTGTTCCCTTTTATGCTCATAATCAGCATCGTCCGTTGGCAATTCATACCGACAAACAGGGCATGTATTCCTAATCCCCAACCACGGTACAATGCAGTCACGGTGGTATCGATGAGCACAGGGTAACAGCTTACCTTGTTCCCCTACATTCATGTCATCCTTACAAACTGTACAAAGCGCATTGTTATTGTCCACATCCTCCTGAGTCATAACCACCCAGGGCAAATTCTGAACCACAGATTTGGAAGCCGGAGGCCTACCCATTATATCATAATCAGCAAATTGCCCAAACAACATCTCATACTCCGCATCGGCGTTATGAATATAATCCTCATGATCACCAAAATAAGGTTCACCATCATCATCCAGTCCCGGGTTCATCTCCAAATTTGTAGCATTCAGCAAAACTTCCCAGCCCAGATTCTCCAGCCCTCCGACTCTCACTATACTCCCTTCCTCTTCGGGACCAATTACTGGTGAAACCGAGACCAAAACTGGTGGTCTCTCATCCTCAGCATCGAGGAACATGCTAAGAAACTCTCTCTCATCGACGCGACCGTCCACTTCCTCCCACTCGAAGTCTTCATTGGCCTCCCTGTGATCCTCCAATTGAAAAGAATCCCAACAGAGAGGAACGTTGACGCTTGTATCATCGTCATTAGCACCCTCAAGTACACGATCCAACTCACCATAATAATCATCGTTCTCCGATTGCAAATCAATTCCCAAAACGAGGTCGTTCTCATCCTCGTCTGAATCATCGGATCCGAACCCAGAAAGCCAAACGCGTTCCCCCGCGCTAACCGTGGACCGTGGCTGGACCGATTCGGACCTCGAAACCCTCTGCCCCACAAAAAAACCATCATCATCATCATCATCATCATCATCATGGTCATCATAAGCAGTGGAAGCGCACCACCCCCACCAGCACAGTTTTCAACCATAAAACCACAATTATCGCTCTCGTCCCCATCGAAACAATGTCTATCCACCCGAAACCCTAAGTCTAGCCCTAGCCCTAAATCGAGGTCCAACCCATCATCAATACCCACATCGAGGTTGCCCTCAATAACCCCAAAAAGTGAATCGTTAAGGGCTTCGCAGACCAAATGGGCGTCACCCATTACCTGGGACTGGTCGACACGTTGGTGGAACAGATCCATGACAAAATTAACCTGGTTATCGCGGGCGTACAGGTCAGCAGCGTTGGCAATAGAATCAATATCGGAAACGTCTTCGTCCTCTGGAAGGGATCGAATGAGAAGGGTTGATCTGCGGGGTGAATAGAGATCGTTTAGAGGGAATTGGGGGTCAGAGAGGTTAGACCAGTAGGAGAGGGAGTCTAGGGTTAGGATTAGGGTTTGAGTTTGAGGAGCGACGTCGTTGGGTTCTGGGTCGAGGAGGTTAAGGTAGGAGGGGGAGGAGGAGGAGGAGACCTCTGCCATAATAATAATAATAATATTATTATTTTTGTTTTCTCAGGAGGTGGTCATGGCACCACCCCTGCATTTGCTGTGCTGTGGCTGTGGCCTGTGGGGTTGTTCAGGGGCTGTTTCGAGATTACACCTCGAGATTGGGTAATTGTGTTCCGTAATCGGACGGAAAAGTCTCCACCACGGATCATGCCGTAGGTTATCAACGGCCTAAAACTTGCCACGTTTAAAACGTTACTCAACTTCAAAATTCATTAATCTCTCTCCTCCTTTTTAAGAAAATTGACTTCCTTGTGTAATTTCTCTTTAGATTTAGATCATCACTCAAATCTATTTTTATTTTATATATATATATATATATATATATATATTCAAAGTTTCGGGTATGGTGTACAGTGCTTTCTTCAAGGCTGCTTGATCTTCTTTCTTTGTCTTTACGCTCCAAAATTCCTACAAAACAGTAGATAGTTAAGAGAACTTGCCGAGGATGCTCGTTTCGGGTATGGTGTACAGTGCTTTCTTCAAGGCTGTTTGATCTTCTTTCTTTGTCTTCACGCTCCAAAATTCCTACAAAACAGTAGATAGTTAAGAGAACTCGCTGAGGGTGCTCCAGCGGATCCTCCTCTAATGCCTAAGTTAGTTTCTTTAAAAAAAAGTATGTCTAATGCACAGTAATTGAGTCTAGGCTTTGTACTTGGTGTAAGAACTTATTTATAGGCTAAGTTGTTAAGTTATACTTGGTATCTTCGGCCGAGAATCAAAGATTTGATTTGATATGGAGAGTGATCTTCACGTGGTAAAGTCTTTAATAGGTCTTGTTGGGAAATTAAGCACCCAGTTAACCCTAGTTAACCATGGGCCCATGAAATAGGGATAAAGTAGTGGGCTAGTGTAGTGACTCAAATAATCAATTAGGCTTAACACAACTTGATTAGAGGGTTAATTGCACTTTGGGTCATTACGGATACCTGGAGGGGCATTTTAAAATTTTTTGGATTTTAGAGCTACAGTAGACGAACGCTCGCGTGGGGGACCACCCGAGCGCTAGCCTGACAACAGTAGACGAGCACTCGTGGACTAGGCCAAGCACTCGTTGACTTTTTGTTGACAGCTGGATTTTGCCCGTGCGTGCCACCTGTAACTCAAAAACCCTGGATAAACAGTACACGAACGCTCGCACCTTTTCAAGAGTTTTTTCCAACACTCTCAGCTTTTTCCTTGTATTTCAACCCACCCCCTATGCCTTTAAACCCTCATTTTAGCCTATGAAACCTTGAAGAAACTCTGTTGCTTTGATTTTTGAGTGTACGTGAGGTTGTAAGTGTTGTTGGAAAAGAAGGAAGTGTTTTTGGAGAGTTTGCTTGTTGAGGTAACCATTGCACTCCCTCTTTGTGTTTTGTTAGGTTGTTATGTTAGCTTATTATTATATTATAGCTTAATTATTAATATCTAGGGGTTTAAAGCTTTAATCTCGTTTTAAGTTTTTCCTTTCTGTTTAGGCTGAATCTTGTTATTTGGAGAAGTGTTGATACGAACCTCAATCGACGCGCTTTGAGACCCAACAACAAGATTGGATTATGGACCCAAGAAAGCTAAAATTCAAATATTTTTTTTGGATAGAAAACCTTGACCCAACGTTTATAAGTGAAACGCGAATCAAAGGTATAAAGTAACAACTCTCGACCCAATGATTATAATGGAATCACGAACCGAAGGTATAAAGTTTGAACACTACAAGGAAGAATCCTTGATAAGTTCAAAAGTTCTTTGAAGAACCAATAGAGGAAGCAAACCTCACTTTTTATAATTTTCATTCATGATGTCCATTACAATGAGTGCATGCTATTTATATAGCATGGCTAAAAATATGACTACTTGCTTGCTATGGAAATGAAATTAAATTGGTTCCAACATTGGAAAGTGAATAAAGTAAAAAAAAGAACTAACTAATAAAAGCCTAAAATTAAGGTTGATTTGGTTTGAAATTAGCAGCTCCTCTATGCCAAAAATAGACTGAAATTGGCAATTAAATCACGCCTAAAGAAGGTCTTGAAATAGGTAAGTCAATCAACCGATTAATTAGCATGTAATTTGGC
>NC_081546.1:15919344-15929344 GCF_901000735.1 Corylus avellana
GTATGCTCCTAAGGCTATAGATTTCCCTAAGCAACGAGCTAGGCATGACCTATACTCTAACTCTTTTCTTTTCTAAGGGATTTAGCATGATGTATACTAAGTTGTTCTTTAAGAAAGCATATATTCTATGAAAATCGACAAACACATGAGGCTTAGGGCATGGCATATACTCCCGGTTCCGCATGTTGATTAACCCAAGAATCGCGGTGTGGATTCTTTTGTTACTTATGTTAAACCTAGGACTCAGCCATCTAAATTAATTTGACTAACTAGTCCATACCACATGTATATGTTGATCAGACACACACAAATGAGGAATCCATGCAAGTAGGCATTAATCAAGTTAAATAGCACAACAAGATCATCACAAGGGCGCCAATATTGAAATATTAACTAAACATAATTAGGGCTTCAATCTAACCCTACTAATTAAATTAGTTACACATAAAATTGATGTAAAACATCTTCATAAAAGAAAAGAAAAGAAAAGAATAAACCCGAGACTTGAACTCAAGAGCTTCTCTTCTTCTCCTTACAAAGTATATCTATTCTAGAGACTTAAGGGTCTATTTATAGGCTTTAGAAGTCCTTGATAAAGTAGTAAACATAGGGATTTCGTAGGGTTTCAAAACCTATTACAATTGGGAGTTAGAAAACCCTAATATGGAAAGAGAGACATTCTGGCCACCACTTGATGTGTCTCATGCGCACGGGTGCGATCGATCACTACCCGTGTGCGCTCGATCGCAGGTCTGTGATCGATCCTTCTTCTGTCATGCGCTCGATCGCTCCTGGCCTAATTTGTGTTTGATCTTCTCGGGTACTACGCTCGATCGTAGGTACCCTATGATCGCTCGCAGTGTCAGAGAGCTCCCAATTTTCCATCTTCTCTCTTTTGAGCCCAAATCATCTAGATTTATTCATTTTCTTCCAAAAGCCTACAAAAGTATGAAAAACACAAAAAAGAATTAAAATGACCTAATTAACCAAAACCAAAGGGTTAAAACATGCAAGTTAAGGGCTGAAAATATGAATAACTTAGCACTTATCACACCCCCATACTTACATATTGCTAGTCACTTAGCAATACAAAACTAAAAACAGGAATGAAAAAAATAGAAAACAAAAGATAAATCCATCTTTCGTGGGATGTACGACTGCATTTAGTGTATGCAACAAACCTTTTAAACCCCTAGGATTTTCCTAGTGGACGAGTGAAGTCTCGTGAGGGTTTTCCAGAAATGTTACCCACAAACATCATGCAAGAGTTCATGTTATTTCAAAAATTAAAGCATCACTTCAAGATTATGATTTTCATTCATAAGCAAGCTTAAAAAGATAAACTCCATCTTCACAATGAATTAGAATCTCAAAGTGCAATTACTTACAAAGGACATGCTGAATCATCACAAGTTTGAAATTTGTGTACAGTGAATTAGTACAAAATTATGAGGCTTCCAAATCTTTCCAACATGCAGTGTCTCCATATCTCAAAATTCACTAGACTCCCTATTAGAGTGACTCAATGGCATATTTCTTTTTCTCCTTTTTTTTTTTTTGGGTCAGGTTGTGCAATATTGATTCCCTTAAGCTTTCTAATTGACCCTTGTAGCTAGTGTTAAGTCAATGGCTCCCAAACTAGGTGGTTTTAGGGTAGTAGGTGTAGAGACACCCCTAAGGACCTACTAACTCGAGTCAAAGAGGCTACAAAACCAACTAACCATGACATTGATCAAATCAACCTATTTCACCTTTTGACGTGAACACTCAATGCTTTGAGGCAAGAGGTCCAATTACTTAGTGAAAAGCCATCAATGAACATTTATTTCACTTTTTTTTTTTCATCACAATATATGCCATAGTGTTATCTAATAAGTCATCCATTTCTTCCAAGATACAGAAACACACATATTAGATCTCATGTCATACCTCACAAATTATGTGCTAATGTGCTTGTGTGATCAGATCAAACATGTGATTTTTCAACTGTCCTAAACACGTAACCAAACTAGCAGATTCACTCATCAGGTCATGTGTTCAAAATGCTAAGCTCACTGATGAATTCAAGCCACAATTCTTTTAGATTAACCTAAAATTTTAGGGCAAACATGAACATGAATAAACTTTTTTTTTTTTTTTTTTTCCCCAAATAAACAAACAACACACAAAACAAATAACATGAAATTGGGACAAAGTGTGTGTAAACATGTGTGCCCATACCCCCAAACTTAAATGACACATTGTCCCCAATGTGTCTAAGTAAAGGAAAGAATGTACCCGGGAGATGGTTGATATGATCTTGAAAAGCATGGCTCATAGCACACCCCCAAACTTGAAGTGAAGCACACTTGTCCCTGCAAAATAAGAAAACACACAAACAAGTAAAAAGGAACAAAATTAAAACTAAATAAAAATTGAACTGAAAACACATTAAACAAAAGGATAAACGTTGGGGTGCCTCCCATGAGTGCTAAGTTTTACGTCTTCAGCCAGACGATGGTCCCCTCTCAGTGCTATCTAGAACTAGATGCTTCAGAATGTGGTGGTGTAAAGGGGGCAGATTGGAGTGCCAGATTTTCATCTCTTGGTAGCAATTTCACTTTGAGATATGGCTTTACTCTGTGTCCATTAACCTGGAATATGCAATTGCTTTCTAGATTGCGAACCTTCGATGCTCCATGAGGGAAAATTTTAGTAATAATACAAGGTCTAGACCATCTTGACTTAAGCTTACCAAGGAAAAGTTTCAATCTTGAATTATAAATCAACACCTTTCGTCCTACATGAAACTCCTTCCTGACTAGTTGTTTGTCATGATATGCTTTGGTCCTTTCCTTGTAGAGCTTGGTGTTCTCATAAGCATCCCACCGTAATTCTTCCAGTTCATTGAGTTGTAGCTTCCTCTTGTTGCCAGCTTGTTTCATATCAAAGTTAAACTGCTTGATGGCCCAATATGCTTTGTGTTCCAACTCCACTGGTAGATGACATGCTTTCCCAAAGACTAACCGATATGGAGACATACCAATAGGTGTCTTGTAAGTAGTCCTATAAGCCCATAGTGCATCATTCAAGCATAGTGACCAATCCTTCCTAATGGGGTTTACTGTCCTTTCAAGGATACCTTTGATTTCTCTGTTGCTGATCTCCACTTGGCCACTGGTTTGGGGATGGTACGAAGTTCCAACCTTATGAGTGATGTCATACTTCTTTATCAAAGAAGCAAAGGCATAATTATTGAAGTGGCTGCCTCCATCACTAATTATTGCTCGTGGTGTCCCAAATCTAGTGAAGATGTTGTCCTGCAAAAACTTAACAACCACTCTGTGATCATTAGTCTTTGAGGGGATAGCCTCGACCCATTTGGACACATAATCCACACCCACAAGGATATACAAATAACCATATGAATTAGGAAATGGACCCATGAAATCAATACCCCATACATCGAAGAGCTCCACCTCCTGAATATTTTACATCGGCATCTGATTTTTGGATGAGATGTTACCTGTCCTCTGGCATTTATCGCAGGAGCTGCAAAACAAAAAGGCATCCTTAAATACATTAGGCCAATAGAAACCAGATTGTAGTACCTTAAGTGCTGTTCTCTTAGCCCTAAAGTGTCCTCCACAAGCAAACTAATGACAATGCTGCATAATGCTCCAGTGCTCTTCTTCTGAGACACAGCTTCTAATGATTTGATCAGGGCAAAATTTGAATAGATAGGGGTTATCCCAATGGTATTGTCTAGATATAGACATCAACCTCTTCCTTTCTTGACTAGACCTTCCTGGGGGAAAAACCTTGGCAGTTATATAATTTACAATGTCTACATACCATGGAAGTTAGACCTCAACTGCAAATAACTGCTCATCTGGAAACTTTTCATTCAATGGAAGCTCATCTCCTTCTTCCTCATGAAGTAGTCTGGATAGGTGATCTGCAACCACATTCTCACTGCCCTTTTTATCTCTAATCTCAAGATCAAACTCTTGTAGTAATAATACCCATCTGGTCAGTTTGGGCTTTGCATCCTTCTTAGCAAACAAATATCTCAAAACAGCATGATCAGTGAATATAATGACCTTAGAGCCAATTAGGTATGATCTAAACTTCTCCAAAGCAAATATGATAGCTAATAATTCTTTCTCAGTGGTAGAATAATTTAGCTGAGCATCATTCAATGTTCTAGAAGCATAATATATGGCATGAGGTACCTTATTGATTCTTTGTCCCAAGACAGCTCTCACGGCAAAGTCACTGGCATCGCACATGAGCTCAAATGGTAGACTCCAATCAGATGCCCTCATTATTGGTGCAGATGTGAGCTGCTTTTTTAGTTTGTTGAAGGCAGTCATGCATTCTGTAGTCCATTCAAACTTGACCTCTTTCCCTAGCAATGCACAGAGGGGTCTAGAGATCTTGGAAAAATTCTTGATGAACCTTCTATAGAACCCGGCATGTCCAAGAAAACTCCTCACCCCTTCACTGTCAGAGGCGGAGGAAGTTTGGAGATGGTGTCAATCTTAGCCTTATCTACCTCAATGCCCTTGCTCGAAATAGATTGACCTAATACGATGCCTTATTGAACCATGAAGTGACATTTTTCCCAATTGAGCACTAGGTTGCATTCTTCACACCTCTTGAGGACACTCTACAGATGGTTGACGCATTCATCAAAACTAGACCCAAAGACACTAAAGTCATCCATAAATACCTCAATGGTTTTCTCCACCATGTCTAAAAAAATGCTCATCATGCATCTTTGGAATGTGGCTGGGGCATTGCATAGGCCAAATGGCATCCTTCTATAGGTGAATGTGCCAAAAGGACATGTGAAGGTGGTCTTCTCCTGATCCTCTGGTGCTATTGCAATCTGATTATAGCCACTGTACCCATACAAGATACAATAGTGGCTATGGCCAGCTAACCTCTCTAGCATTTGGTCAATGAAGGGTAATGGAAAATGGTCTTTTATGGTTACCTTGTTCAGTCTTCTATAATCGATGCATACCCTCCACCAGTGGTTACTCTCGTGGGTATCAGCTCATCATCTTAATTCTTCACCACTGTGATCTCGCTCTTTTTCGGCACTACTTGGACTGGACTGACCCATTTACTGTCTGAGATGGGATAGATGATGCCCACATCCAATAGTTTTAATACCTCTGCCTTGACTACCTCCTTCATGTGTGGGTTGAGTCTTCTTTGTGCATCCTTAGTTGGCTTGGCTTCATCTTCAAGAAAGATTTGATGCATGCATTTGGCTGGACTTATTCCTTTGATGTCAGCAATGGTCCACCCTAAAGCAGTTTTATGCTCTCTAAGTACTCGTAGCAGCTTTTCTTCTTCGTCACAACTCAAATTTATAACAATTATGACTGGTAGTGTCTTGTTTTCTCCTAAGTAGGCATATGTTTGGTGGTCTGGCAATTGCTTCAATTCCAACTTGGGTACCTGGACAATAGAAGGAACAAGAGAGGTATTAGTAGGCTCAAGAATCTAAAAGGGAGGAGTATACTTACTTGAGTATTTTGGAGAGGCCTCAAGATGATGCACTATTTCAATGATGTCATTAGTAACATCTTCAGGTTTTGGCTCAATGTCCTGCCTTGTGAAACTATGGGTGAGGGTGGCGTCCACTAGATCTTTATGTTGGTCCTACAACACTGTCTCACTAACATCTTGGATCATACAAATATCAAAACATTCTAAATCTTCTTGAGGTAATTTCAGTACATCAAATATTTTGAACTCTATTGTCTCACCATTTACCTTCATGCTTACAACACCCTTTTTCACACCTATTGTAGTATCAGCAATTCTTATAAAGGATCTTCCTAAGATAATAGGTAAAGATGATGGCATAGGAGATTCTTCCACATCTAATACAATAAATCAGCAGGTAGAATAAATGTGCCTACCTTGACCAAAACATCCTCAACTATACCTCTTGGTCATTTGATGCTTTTGTCTGCCAATTGCAAGGTGATAGAGGTTGGTTGAAGCTCCCCCAATTCCAGCTTTTCATACAGTGTAAGGCATCAAATTCACCCTTGCTCCTAGATCCAGTAGTGCCTTTTCAAAAGAATGGTCTCCTATCTTGCAAGAAATGGTAAAACTACCTGGATCTGTTAGCTTTGGTGGTAATTTTCTTAACAAGACTGCACTTACCTCTTTTGTTAAGGCCACAGTCTCATATTCCTGAAACTTCATTTTGTTAGTGCAACAATCCTTTAAAAATTTAGCATATGAAGGAATTTGTTTAATTGCATCTAATAAAGGAATGTTGATTTCTACTTTCCGCAAGGTCTCAAAGATATCCATGAGTTGCTTTTCTTTCTTTGGTTTGACTAACCTTTGAGGAAAGGGGGGTGCATTCACCTTCTCCATTTTTTTTACCTTGGAAGTTGATGCTTCATTTGGAGATGCTTGAGGTAGCTCTTCAGTTCCTATGACTTTTCCATTTCTGAGAACTGTGACAGCTTTCATCTGCTGTTGATCCCTTGAATTAGATATTGTTTGAGCTGGAAGTTCTCCTTGCTTCCTCTCACTCAGCTCCTTTACCATCTGACCCATTTGCACTTCCAGTCTTTGAATGGCTTGATCAGTCTTGGTATTGAATTGTTGTTGATCAGTCGTGAATTGCTATTGTGTAATCACAAATTGTTGTTGTGAAGTCACCAGGTTGTGTATCATATTCTTCAGTTGGTTCATCTTTGACTCTTGAGTTGGTTGGCTTGCTTGTTGGGGCCCTTTCTGCTGTCCTTGATTATTACTCCAAGAGAAATTTGGATGGTTGCGCCATCCTGAATTGTAAGTATTGGAGTATGGGTTGTTCTTGTGGGGGTAATTGTTTTGTCCCACAAAACTCACCTCTTCTTGCTCTGCAATTGGAGATAAAGGACACGACTTAGTGGTGTGATCTATATGAGAACAAATAGCACATACCTGGTTTGGTGTGTCCTGTTGCAGAGGTGAGATTTTCTGAGTAGTCATAGCCTTGACAATCATGTCCAACTTCTTTTCTACAGCAGCCATCTAATTTTGCATTCCGCTAATTTCTTCATTCTTGCCTTTGCTCCTTATATCTTGCCTCCTTCTGGATGTGAATTGTTGAGTGTGTTCACTCAACCTCTCAAAGATCCCTATGGCTTCCTCACTACTCTTCTCCATCAGCATACCTCCATAAGCTGTATCAACAATCCCTTTGTTAGTATCGTCTAAACCTCCATAAAAAATTTATATCTGATCATCTTGAGGGATGTTGTGATGTGGGCACTTTAGAAGCAAGGAATTGAAGTGATCCTAGGCCTCAAAGAACAAATCTCCATCTCGTTGTTGGAACATTTGAAGTTCCCTTTTAAGTTGTTTTGTCTTCTGGGCTGGGAAAAAGCTCTTCAGAAACTTGGTGGTTAATTCTTCCCAAGTATGGATAGAATCTGCAGACAAGGAATTGTACCACAATTTAGTATTATCTTTCAAAGAGAAAAGGAAGAGAACTAACTTGAGTCTCTTTGGAGTTAGGCCTTGGACATGCTGCAACTTGCATAAATCAAAGAATTCTTTAAGATGCAAGTTGGGATCCTCAGTAACTATGCCTCTGAAGTGAGTCAATGCATTAAGGATTTAAGGAGAGATATAATAGCTGCCATCCACCTCCGGTTGATATGCTATGCATGAGGGTTGATGGAGGTTTGCTGGAACATATGCCTGCTTCATCGGTCTCCTCACCCGTGGTGGATTTGCCTCTAATGGTCTTGGCCCAATTGGATTCTCTTGCAAATCTTCCATATCAATTTCTTCTTCTTCTTCTTTGTCTTTAGGTCGTTGTCGAATTGTCTGCTCAATTTCAGGATCGAGTGGAATAATGGTTGAGGCTTGAGATCGACGACCTTGCATCAACTGAATTCCTTCTTCAGTCGAGCAGCTTCAGTGCTGCTAATCCGAATGCTCCCTGGAACCGCGTTCGATTGTAGGTTGGTGTGTTCGATCGCAGTGCGCTCGATCGCACTTGGCTGATGATTGATTGCAATCACAAAATGCCAATCTGCAACCTAAAACAGAAAACAGAAAAGTTAGGGAAATGAAAAATCTTTTTGATTTTTTTGAGAACAACTAAATTAAAAATTGAAAATTAAAATAATACAGCTAAAGGAAAATAAATCTAATCAAAATTCGCCACAATCTCCTGCAATGGCGCCAAAAACTTGATGTGTAGAATATCTACCTAAATTAATAGGTAAATAATTGTACGTTTTACCTGCAAGTGCACAAGGTCAACATAGGAGTATATGGTGCAATTATAGGATCATTCCCATGAGGATTGTTGAATTTTTGTTTAAAAATAAATTCCTTAAGTAAAACAAAGATTAATTGTCTAAGTGATGATAATAAAAAGTAGGGCTTTGATATCCACCACTAATTATATTTAGCTAATATAACAATATGTCAATGCTTTGATAATGTTATGCATATCTAATGTTTGTCAACTTAAGAGCATGGCATATACTCCTATGGCTATAGATTTCCCTAAGCAATGAGCTAGGAATGGTGTATACTCTAACTCTTTTCTTTTCTAAGGGATTTAGCATGATGTATACTAAGTTGTTCCTTAGAAAAGCATATACTCTATGGAAATTGACAAACACATGAGGCCAAGGGCATGGCATATACTCCGGTTCTACATGTTGATTAACCCAAGAATCGCGGTGTGGATTCTTTTGTTACTTATGTTAAACCCAAGACTCGGACATCCAAATTGATTTAACTAACTAGTCCACACCACATGTATATGTTGATCAGGCACACACATATGAGGAATTCATGCAAGTAGGTGTTAATTAAGTTAAATAGCAAAACAAGATCATTACAAGGGTGCCAATATTGAAATACAAACTAAACATAACTAGGGCTTGAATCAAGCCCTACTAATTAAATTAGTTACACATAAAATTGATGTTAAACATTTTCATAAAGAAAAGAAAAGAAAGGAAAAGAATAAACCCAGGACTTGAACTTGAAGAGCTCATCTTCTTCTCCTTACAAAGTATATCTATTCTAGAGACTTAAGGGTTTATTTATAGGCTTTAGAAGTCCTTGACAAAGTAGTAAACCTAGGGATTTTCGTAGGGTTTCAAAACCTATTACAATTGGGAGTTGGAAAACCCTAATATGGAAAGAGAGACATTTTGGCCGCCACTTGATGAGTCTCATGCGCATGGGTGCGATCGATCGCAACCTGTGTGCACTCGATCACAGGTCTGCGATCGATCCTTCTTCTGTCATGCGCTTGATCGCTCCTAGCCTGATTTATGTTTGATCTTCCTAGGTACTGCGCTCAATCGTAGGTACCCTGTGATCGATCGCAGTGTCAGAGAGCTCCCAATTTTCCATCTTCTCTCTTTTGAGCCCAAATCATCTAGATTTACTTCATTTTCTTCCAAAAGCCTACAAAAGTATGAAAAACACAAAAATGAATTAAAATGACCTAATTAACCAAAACCAAGGGGTTAAAATAATCAAGTTAAGGGTTGAAAATATGAATATTTTAGTACTTATCAAATAGCTGGAAGGTCATTCTAGGGACTTCAGACTTTCTGACCGAACATACACATGGGGGATGATGTGGTATTTTTGTGACCAAAAATATCAATTATAAAAATAACCACTCGCAATAGGACGAATCTTTGTAGGATACGGCTATAGAGAGGGTGTCGAACCTCAAGGACTGCAGGGGTTTTATTATCAAAATTCAAAAGATCAAAATTAACTTAATTAAAAAGGAGAATTGATTTGATTTTCTTTAAAAACTAAAGTGCATGAAAATAAAAGAGATTAAAAATAAGAGAGAGAGTGTAGGGTATTGACTTCACCTCTATCCGCACAACAATGGCTAATCATAATTAATCCCAGAAATTCATTTTATGCATGTTATAAATAAACAAGAAACTACCTTATTAAAGAATAAGCATAATCTATCTTCGGTTGGCACGGATCGTCC
>NC_081546.1:15934344-15940877 GCF_901000735.1 Corylus avellana
GAATTAATCCTTTCCTTTATTTGATTAAACTTTAACCATGATTGGTTAAACTTAACCATATCCTCTAGGTCTTCCCAATTTGCCCCTTTAAGCTTTGAATTTTTCCAGAAATGCTTTCTTTTCTTCCAAAAGCCTATAAAACAAAGAAAATACAAAAAGGCAGTAAAATGTCCTAATTAACCAAAACCAAAGGATTAAAACATGCAAGTTAAGGGCTGAAAATATAAATATTTTAGC
The DNA here is from genome assembly GCF_901000735.1 of Corylus avellana. Classification (NCBI taxonomy): domain Eukaryota; kingdom Viridiplantae; phylum Streptophyta; class Magnoliopsida; order Fagales; family Betulaceae; genus Corylus; species Corylus avellana. The sequence continues at coordinate 15,934,582 of NC_081546.1, forward strand.
ACTTATCACACCCCCAAACTTACATATTGCTAGTCCCTTAGCAATACAAAACTAAAAACAAGAATGGAAAAACAGAAAACAAAAGATAAATCCATCTTTCGTGGGATATACGATTGCATTTAGCGCATGCAACAAGCCTTTTAAACCCCTAGGTATCCCTAGAGGACGAGTGAAGTCTCGTGAGGGTTTAACAGGAATGATACCCACAAACATTTATGCACTATGTTATTTCATAAACAAGGACTTCCACACAAACACATGGTTTTTAACATCATGAGTAGGTTTATCATAATGAACACCACAATCACATCATCAAGATAAGCACAAATCATTCAACTCAAAGATGGAAATTTGAGACAACACATGTTCCAATAAGTGCAATGTGAGACTAACATAAAATCCGGAGGGCTTCAATTTATTCTCAAACTTGGGTGTACTTTAGATGTGATAGGAATTTGCTCAGATGAAACAACCAAGGCTTAATTTTTTTTTTTTTTTTTTTTTTTTTTTTTGTATAGGCTGTGCAATGCTTAGCTTCCTTAAGCTTTCTAATTGACCCATGTAACGAGTGTTGGGCCAGAGACTCCCAAACCAAATGGTTTTAGGGCACTGGATGTAGAAACATCCCTAAGGGCTTAATTACTCAAGTCAACTAGGCTACGAAGCCAAACTAGCCATACAACCAACCAAGTTAGGTTTCTCATCTTTTTACGCGAACACTCAATGCTTTGTGAGGCATGAGGTCCGGTTACTCAATGAGAAGCTCAAACTGATTTGAATTTTTTTTTTTTTTTTTTTTCAAGCCATGGTTTCATCACACTTCATCCTACCTATCTCAAAATATACCCTAATCAAGTCAAATCTTATACCTCACCGATTCTGTGCTAGTGTGCTCGTGGTGATAAACTCGAACATGTGAAATCTCTCTAATCCAACAATGAGTCAAAAGACTCAGATTCCTACTGACATGCTGTGTTCAAAATGCTAAACAGACCAATGACATGCAAACCACAGAATAGGTGTTATCCTTGCTTAATCAATAACATAGCAGATTTTTTTTATTTTTTTATTTTTTATTATATATATATATATATATATATATAACAAAACAACACGAATAATTAAGGAAAAAGACAGAGAAATGTCTACCCCACCCCCAAACTAAAATGACACATTGTCCCCAATGGGTCCAGAGATACAATACCAGGTGCGCGGCGCAAGTCGGGTGTAACATAGGAGAATGCTCCCCCAAACTTGAATGGCAGACACTTGCCCTGAAAAACACAACAGAAACAAACAAACAAGATAAAATGGTAAGGGAAAGAATGAGGGTTGCCTCCCACAAGTGCTAAGTTTTAAGTCTTCAGCCAGACTCTCCACAAAAGACGACAATCACTCAGAATAACTCGGATCCTCCAACAATGTCGTCTCAATCTCCTTACTCCTCAACTCTAAGAATGGTTTTAATCTCTGTCCATTTACCTTGAAGGTGTTACCATTCTGAGGATCCTCAATCTCGATGGCCCCATGAGGAAAAACTGTCCGAATGATAAATGGGCCTGTCCACCGAGATTTCAACTTGCCTGGAAAAAGATGCAGCCGTGAATTGTAAAGAAGGACTTTCTCACCAGGCTCAAAAGATCGTCTCAAAATGCTCTGGTCATGAGCCTTCTTCATCTGTGCCTTGTACAACCGTGCAGATCATAAGCATCATTCCTCAGCTCCTCTAATTCATTGAGTTGGAGCTTCCTTTGTGAGCCAGCCTTCAAAAGATTGAAGTTCAGCTGCTTGATAGCCCAATATGCTCTATGCTCCAACTCCACGGGAAGATGACATGCCTTCCCGTACACAAGCCGATAGGGTGACATCCCAATCGGGGTCTTGAAAGCTGTCCTATATGCCCACAGTGCGTCACTCAATCGCATAGACCAATCTTTTCGATTGGGGTTTACCGTCTTTTCCAAAATATGCTTGATCTCGCGATTGGAAACTTCAACCTGTCCACTCGTCTGTGGGTGATACGGGGTGGCAACCTTATGTGTGATGAAATACTTCTTCATCAACTGCTCAAAAATCCGATTGCAAAAATGCTTACCTCCATCACTTATAATTGCTCGAGGCGTACCAAAACGAGCAAAGATAGTGTCTCTCAAAAACTGGACCACAACTCTGTGGTCATTGGTCTTGCATGCAACCGCCTCCACCCATTTGGACACATAGTCCACAGCAACCAAGATGTACAGATAGCCAAAGGAGTTCGGGAAAGGTCCCATGAAATCGATGCCCCATACGTCAAAAATCTCAACAATCAAAATGGGACTGAGGGGCATCATATTCCTTCTAGAGATACTCCCTAGCTTCTGACAACGCTCACAAGATATACAATAAGCGTGGGTGTCTCTGAAAAGGGTAGGCCAATAGAATCCACACTGCAAAATCTTGGCAGCAGTCTTCTTAGCACTGAAATGGCCTCCACAAGCATGATCATGACAAAAGGAGATGACATTGGATTGGTCATGCTCAGGTATACACCTCCTAATGATCTGATCGGGACAATACTTGAACAGGTAAGGATCGTCCCAGAAAAAATGTTTCACCACGGACAAAAATTTGGACCTATCTTGTCGCCCCCACTGCTGAGGCAGTTGGCCGGTGACAAGATAGTTCACTATGTCAGCAAACCATGGTACGGGCTCATGAGCAATGTGCATCAATTGCTCATCAGGGAAAGTCTCCGAAATGGGGCTAGCGTCCTCAGTGTAATCCACAGTCAATCTAGACAAATGATCCGCCACCACATTTTCGGAACCCTTCTTGTCCCGAATTTCTATGTCAAACTCCTGAAGTAGCAAAATCCATCGGATCAGACGAGATTTAGCATCTTTTTTCGAAAAAAGATACTTCAATGCTGCGTGATCCGAAAAGATGATGACTTTAGATCCTAGCAAATAGGATCTGAACTTGTCTAGTGCAAAAACGACTGCCAACAACTCCTTCTCCGTGGTGGAGTAGTTGAGTTGTGCATCGTTCAGAGTCCTGCTCGCATAGTAAATGACATGGGGGAGTCTATCAATACGCTGCCCCAAAACAGCTCCAACGGCATAATCCGATGCGTCACACATGATCTCAAAAGGTACACCCCAATTGGGTGGCTGAATAATGGGTGTGGACGTCAGAATGCTCTTAAGGTCCCCAAATGCTCTCTGGCAATCCTCATCAAATACAAATGGGGCATCCTTCACCAACAACTTGCACAAAGGCCTGGCAATCTTGCTAAAGTCTTGGATAAACCGCCTGTAGAATCCTGCATGGCCCAGAAAAGAGCGAACCTCCTTCACTGTACGTGGGGGTGGAAGGTTGGAAATCAAATCCACCTTCGCTTTATCAACCTCAATCCCCCTCTGAGATATGACGTGCCCCAATACAATACCTTGTTTGACCATAAAATGGCACTTCTCCCAATTGAGCACCAAGTTCTTCTCCTTGCACCGTACTAATACCAAAGTCAGGCGGTGCAAACACTCATCAAAGGATGAACCAAAGACAGAGAAATCGTCCATGAAAATCTCTAAGAAACGCTCTACCATGTCAGAAAAAATACTAATCATGCACCGCTGAAAAGTAGCGGGTGCGTTGCATAACCCAAAGGGCATGCGACGGTAGGCGAAAGTCCCAAAAGGACAGGTAAATGTCGTCTTCTCCTGATCTTCGGGGTCCACAGGGACCTGGTTATATCTAGAATAACCATCCAAGAAGCAATAGTATGCGTGCCCAGCCAAACGTTCCACCATCTGATCAATGAATGGGAGTGGAAAATGATCCTTCCTTGTGGCGGCATTTAGCTTGCGGTAGTCTATGCAAACTCTCCATCCGGACTGAATACGAGTTGGGACCAACTCATCATCCTTGTTCTTTACTACCGTCACTCCAGCCCGCTTTGGCACAACATGAATTGGGCTTACCCACTTGCTATCCGAGATTGGATAAATGATCCCTGCATCCAACAACTTAATCACTTCAGCCCTCACAACCTCTTGCATAGTTGGGTTTAACCTTCTCTGTGGCTCCCTCGATGGCTTGGCATTCTCCTCTAAATGTATCTTGTGCATCACCACTGAGGGACTGATCCCCTTGATATCCTCAATGGTCCAACCGATAGCTTCCTTGTGCTGTCTTAACACCTCTAGCAATTTTTCCTCTTGAGCATCAACCAAATCCGAAGCTATAATCACAGGCAAAGAATCTGCTGGACCTAGGAACTTATACTTAAGGTTATCCGGTAGAGGCTTAAGTTCCTTCTTTGGGGGATCAAGTGTTGTTGTCTCCTCCGTCTCACTGCTCACCAGAGGAGCAGTCTCCAAAATTGCATCTGCTTGCTCAAGCAACTTGTCCAAATCTAAATCCTCTCCGAACTGAGCAAAGCATGCCTCCAAGGGGTCTTCTATGCTTGATTCATTCACTGTCTCTTCCATAATCTCCTCTATCAAGCATACATTTCTCACTTCATCATACTCCAATGGTTGTTTGCTGATATCAAAGATATTCAGCTCCACTGTCATATTTCCGAAGGAAATCTTCATCACCCCTATCCTACAATTAATCAGGGCGTTAGCCGTAGCTAAGAATGGTCGCCCTAGAATCACCGGTATTTGAATGCCAACATTCTTGACCGGCTCTGTGTCTAGCACAATGAAGTCCACGGGGAAGTAAAACTTATCCACCTTGATCAAAACATCCTCAATGATTCCCCGTGGTATCTTAACTGACCTATCAGCTAATTGAAGTGTCATGGACGTGGGCTTCAGTTCCCCTAACCCTAATTGTAGGTAAACTGAATAGGGTAGGAGATTCACGCTCGCCCCAAGATCTAAAAGAGCCTTCTCAATTCGACTGACTCCTATCGTGCGAGATAGTAGGACACCCAGGGTCCTTATACTTAATGGGCAACTTGCACTGAAGGATGGAGCTAACTTGCTCGGTCAGAAATGCTTTCTTTGGGACATTTGTTCTTCTCTTAACTGTGATCAAATCCTTCAAGAACTTCGCATAAGAAGGCACTTGTTGGATGGCGTCCAAAAATGGAATATTGATTTGGACTTGTTTGAACACTTCTAGAATGTCCTCAAACTTCCCTCCTTTCTTGGGGGCTTGCAACCTTTCAGGGTAAGGTGCTTTCAGCATAAATGACCTAGGAGGGTCCTCAATAATGGGTGTGGCTGTAGATGGCTCGGCATCTCTCTTCTCTTTGTTGCCACTCTTTTCCTTTTCTTGCCCTGCAGGGTCTTCTTCTTTCTCAGCCACCTGATTGTCCACTTGTCTTCCTGACCTCAGAGTGACAATTGTTTGCACATGTTCTTGTCCGTGTGCAGGATTTGAGGAATTCCCAACCATATATTGACCTTTTGGGTTGGGCACGGGCTGACTGGGCAATTTCCCTTTTTCTCTCTCACCCAAGTGATTGGCTATCTGTCCAATCTGACTCTCCATCTTCACAATTGCTTGGGTGTTAACCATGGTGGCATTCTTTACTTCATCTATTGCTTGGGTATTTGCCATGGTAGAGTTTTTGAGCTCTTGTATGGTCTGGCTATTCGATTGTATGAATGCCTTCATCGTTTCCTCCAGCGATGATTGTGAAGAAGATGCAGGATGTTGCACTCGTTGAGTTGAACGACCATGATTCTGTGAGGGAAATCCTTGATTCATTGGTTGGCTCTGCTTCCATGAGAAATTAGGGTGGTTCCGCCACCCTGGATTGTATGTCTCTGAGTATGGTCCGCTTGCTTGCTTCCTAAAGTCATTAAAGGCGTTCACTTGTTCCATGGCGCACTCGGCAAAAGCCGGTGAAAATGGACAATTCTGTGCTAAGTGCATAGGATTAGCACAAATTGAACAACCATCAACATTGAAAGTGTTGGCGGCATTTACGGATTGACCCACTGCAAGGGCTTCAACCTTCTTGGTCAGAGCATCTATCTTTATCCTCAAATCAGTGTCCTCCTTAACCTCATAGATGCCACCTTTCTTGGGAATACGGGCAGATTTATCCCGACAACTCGAAAAATCCCACTGCTGTGAGCTGTCGGACAACTTGTCTAATGCCTTATATGCTGCATCCCCTGTCAGACTTAAGAATGCTCCCCCATTCATTGACTCGATCATACTACGGTTGGATTGGGTCAATCCTTGGTAGAAAAATTGAACGAGTCTCCACTTCTCATATCCATGTGGGGGGCATCTTATCAACAACTCCTTAAACCTTTCCCAACACTCTGAAAATTTCTCATCCTCCTCTT